>NW_026943818.1:22190723-22490723 GCF_035594765.1 Anolis carolinensis
GCTTCCTGCCTGGGGGAATCCTTTGTTGAAAGCCTTTAATTGACAGTAAATAAAGAATTATATGATTGTATTAGGCTTACCCCCGTATGAGCTGCTCCAAGTCCCCGTTGGGGAGATGGAGGAGGCATACAAAAATAAAATTATTATTTTATTATGACACAGCAAACAAGATAGATATGCTGGATTTCATATCACAAAATCACAAGTCAAACACTTCCCAAGTGTCTAGGACTGTATGAAATAATAATAATAATTATTATTATTATTATAAGACGCTAAAAACAGGGAAATTCCATACACAAAATGGTCAGGGACAGTTTTTGTGTGTGTCAGGAGCGACTTGAGAAACTTCAAGTCGCTTCTGGTGTGAGAGAATTGGCCATCTGCAAGGACTTTGCCCAGGGAATGCCCTGATGTTTTGGTGTTTTTATCATCTTTGTGGGAGGCTTCTCCTTGTGGGCCAGCTAACACCTCCCGACAAAGGATTCCCTTGGAATCTGCAAGGCCATTAAAGGCTCATTAAGGTGGCCAATTGCAACATTCGCACTCTCCTGCAACAGACAAGAGATCTTTCTCTGACCCTGGACATCATTCCACAGATATGTAATCCCCCACTTGCCTAGTTTCCAACAGACCTCGCAACCTCTGAGGATGCCTGCCATAGATGTGGGTGAAACGTCAGGAGAGAATGCTTCTGGAACATGACCATGCAGCCCAGAAAAGTTTGAGCAATCCAGTATCTTCTTAATAATAATAATAATAATAATAATAATAATAATAATAATAATGAACATTTTATTTTTATACTCTGCCCCATCTCCCCAAAGGGACTTGGGGCGGCTTACATAGGGCCAAGCAATACAAAACACAACAATAAAAAAAACAATCAACAATAAAACAAATCATAAAACTAATAAGGTCACATAGAATAGGCATACTTTGATAAAATCCTGGGGGGGGCTCCTAAAAGGAGCCCCCTTGATTGAGCCAGGTCTTCCAGAAACCCGGCTTTACCTTAAAACAAAGCTATCTTTAAAGCCAAAGAAGATGAGAAAAACAAGACGTGTGAGCTTTGTATTTACATGACTCAATCAGTCCATCAATAATACAACATCAGAAGCAAAAGGAAGGTTTATTATTATTAGATACACAACAAGATGAGTTCATAGTAACCAAGGCATGGGCAAACTTGGGCCCTCCAGGGGTTTTGGACTTCAACTCCCACAATTCCTAACAGCCGGTAGGCTGTTAGGAATTGTGGGAGTTGTAGTCCAAAACCCCTGGAGGGCCCAAGTTTGCCTATGCTTGGTCTAGGACTATGTGATTATTATTATTTTATTATGACATAGCAAACAAGATAGATATGCTGGGTTTCATATCACAAAATCACAAGTTGAACACTTCCCAAGTGTCTAGGACTGTGTGATGTATTGTTATTATTATTATTGTTATTATTATTTTATTATGACACAGCAAACAAGATAGACATGCTGGGTTTCGTATCACAAAATCACAAGTCGAACACTTCCCAAGTGTCTAGCACTGTGTGATGTATTATTATTATTATTATTATTATTATTGTTATTGATGTATTTTTGGATTATTATTATTACTATTATTATTATTGTATGACACAGCAAACAAGATGAACATGCTGGATTTCGTATCACAAAATCACAAGTCGAACACTTCCCAAGTGTCTAGGACTGTGTGATGTATTTTCGGATGATGCGTGCAGATCTCAGTCGGGTGGCCTTTTGCAGTGGCAGATCGTAATTTTGTCAATGTCTATTGTTTCCAAATGCCGGCTGAGACCTTTTGGCACGGCACCCAGTGTGCCCATCACCACTGGGACCACCTGCACTGGTTTCTGCCAGTGTCTTTGAAGTTCAATCTTGAGGTCCTGATAGTGGCTGAGTTTTTCCTGAGTTTTATAATAATAATAGTAATAATAATAATTATTATTATTATTATTATTTTATTATGACACAGCAAACAAGATTTATATATCTATGGAATAATGTCCAGGGTGGGATAAAGAACTCTTGTCTGTTGGAGGCGAGTGAGAATGTTGCCACTGGCCAGCTTGATTAGCATCGAATGGCCTTGCAGCTTCAAAACCTGGCTGCTTCCTGCCTGGGGGAATCCTTTGTTGAAAGCCTTTAATTGACAGTAAATAAAGAATTATATGATTGTATTAGGCTTACCCCCGTATGAGCTGCTCCAAGTCCCCGTTGGGGAGATGGAGGAGGCATACAAAAATAAAATTATTATTTTATTATGACACAGCAAACAAGATAGATATGCTGGATTTAGTATCACAAAATCACAAGTCGAACACTTCCCAAGTGTCTAGGACTGTGTGATGTATTTTTGGATGTATTATTATTTTTATTTTTATTGTATGGCACAGCAAACAAGATAGACATGCTGGATTTCGTATCACAAAATCACAAGTCGAACACTTCCCAAGTGTCTAGGACTGTGTGATGTATTATTATTATTATTATTATTATTACACAGCAAACAAGATAGATATGCTGGATTTCATATCACAAAATCACAAGTCGAACACTTCCCAAGTGTCTAGGACTGTGTGATGTATTGTTATTATTATTATTGTTATTATTATTATTATTATTATTATTACACAGCAAACAAGATAGACATGCTGGATTTCGTATCACAAAATCACAAGTTGAACACTTCCCAAGTGTCTAGGACTGTGTGATGTATTATTATTATTATTATTATTGTTATTATTATTACACAGCAAACAAGATAGATATGCTGGATTTCGTATCACAAAATCAGAAGTCGAACACTTCCCAAGTGTCTAGGACTGTGTGATGTATTATTATTATTATTATTATTATTACACAGCAAACAAGATAGACATGCTGGATTTCGTATCACAAAATCACAAGTCGAACACTTCCCAAGTGTCTAGGACTGTGTGATGTATTTTCAGATGATGCGTGCAGATCCCAGTCGGGTGGCAGATTGTAATTTTGTCAATGTCTATTGTTTCCAAATGCTGGCTGAGATCTTTTGGCACGGCTCCCAATTATGATTATGATGATGATGATGAATATTACCTACCGCTTGGATGCTAAGCAGGGTCGCCTCTGGTTAGGACTTGGATGGGAGACCAGCGATGGGTCCCCCCAGCTGCTGCAGGCTGTGTGTCAGAGAAAGGACCTGGAATCCATGAGAAGGGAGCAGAAGCATAGGCCAGTCTGATCCCGGGAGTCAACTTGGAAAAAAGTGGGGAGAGAAGGAAGGGAGGGAGGGAAGGGAGAGGGAGGGCTGAAGATGGGAAAGAGGACCAGAACGGAATCAAGACCAATACAAAAAATATTGCAAGGTATTAGCGGTGTCCATGGCCAATGGCTGGGAACACAGGGCCGTCACGTCTCCTGCAGTTGCCTCGCAGAACAGAGCCGAGCCCTCTGGTCTCTTCTTCCTCGTCCGCTTAACTCCCTACCAACCCTAACCCATAACCATCATAACACTCCACTGCGCATGCCACCCACACACACACACACACACAGATCCTCAACTTAGGCACCTTTTTTGCTGGGACTTTGATGAAGTTTGATTTCTTTCCTGAGGATATAAACAAAGCGCAGACTCACCTCCACCTGCCCAGCTCTTGGGGCTTTTTTCCTCTTTTTTTCCCCTTTTTTTTCTCTCCCCCTCCCCTCTTGCCCCGAGGAGGGACCCCCTCCTTTATAAAAGCTACCCCTTTGAGGGGCAGCCCAGCCAGCCAATAATCGCGCCCCGGGCCCTAGCAACACTACTCTGGTTGGCCGCGCGCGGACGCAGCCCCTTTCCCCGCGGGGCCAATGGAGAGAGGGTTCTGCGCGGCTTGCCCCGCCCTCTCTGGGGCAGCCAATGGGCAGCGCGGAGGCCCCGCCAGCATGCGAGGTGGGAGGGAGGATAACAAACACAACGCAGGGAGCCTTAAAGGCGCAGGCGGACATTCCCCAAACCAGGGGGTGCTCTCCATAGGCGAGACGGCTCTCCAGGCGTTGTATATTATATTCTACTAGCTTTGCCCGGCCACGCGTTGCTGTGGCTTATGGGAATCTTTTGTTGGCCAGGTGGAATAGCAGTGAATAGCCTTGCAGTCTCAAAGCCTGGCAGTTTTCTGGAGTAGCTGGAGCTGTTTATTGTATGAACGTAGAGGCATGGATGAGGGGTTTTGCTGCCAAGTTTAGTGTTTCTGGGATGTGTAGTTTTCTTGTTTTGTCCTAGACCGAAATTTCATTACTCTTTTACAGTAGAGTCTCACTTATCCAACACTCGCTTATCCAACGTTCTGGATTATCCAACACATTTTTGTAGTCAATGTTTTCAATATATCGTGATATTTTGGTGCTAAATTCGTAAATATAGTAATTACTACATTGCATTACTGCGTATTGAACTACTTTTTCTGCCAAATTTGATGTCTAACATGATGTTTTGGTGCTTAATTTGTAAAATCATAACCTAATTTGATGTTTAATAGGCTTTTCCTTAATGCCTCCTCATTATCCAACATATTCGCTTATCCGACGTTCTGCCGGCCCGTTTATGTTGGATAAGTGAGACTCTACTGTATATATATATATGCCAGGGGTCCCCAAACTAAGGCCCGGGGGCCGGATGCGGCTCTCCAAGGTCATTGACCTGGCCCCTGTCCTAAACTTTAGACTTAGGGTTGACCTAAGTCTACCTGCTCTTTGGAGGTCTCTTTGCTTACCTATAGTCTTATGAGATCATCTAGATGGTCTTTGAAGGTCTCCTTGCTTAGCTACGGCCTTATGAGACCATCTAGATGGCTTTTGGAAGTCACTTTCCTTACCTATGGTCGTATGAGATCGTCTAGATGGCCTTTGAGGGTCCCTTTCCTTACCTATGGTTTTATGAGATTGTCTAGATGGCCTTTGGGGGCCCCTTTCCTTATCTATGGTCTTGTAAAACCATCTAGATAGTCTTTGGGGGGCCCTTTCCTTATCTATGGACTTATGAGACGATCTAGATAGTCTTTGAAGGTCTCTTTGCTTACCTATGGTCTTATGCGACCATCTAGATGGTCTTTGAAGGTCTCTTTGCTTACCTATGGTCTTATGAGACCATCTAGATGGTCTTTGGAGGTCTCTTTGCTTGCCTGTGGTCTTATGAGACCATCTAGATGGTCTTTGGAGGTCTCTTTGCTTACCTATGGTCTTATGAGACCATCTAGATGGTCTTTGGAGGTCTCTTTGCTTACCTATGGTCTTATGAGACCATTTAGATGGTCTTTGAAGGTCTCTTTGCTTACCTATGGTCTTATGAGACCATCTAGATGGTCTTTGGAGGTCTCTTTGCTTACCTATGGTCTTATGAGACCATCTAGATGTTCTTTGAAGGTCTCTTTGCTTACCTATGGTCTCATGAGACCATCTAGATGGTCTTTGGAGGTCTCTTTGCTTACCTATGGTCTCATGAGACCATCTAGATGGTCTTTGGAGGTCTCTTTGCTTACCTATGGTCTTATGAGACCATCTAGATGGTCTTTGGAGGTCTCTCTGCTTACCTATGGTCTTATGAGATCATCTAGATCAGGGGTCCCCAAACTAAGGCCCTCCAAGGTCATTGACTTGGCCCCTGTCCTAAACTTTAGACTTAGGGTTGACCTAAGTCTGAAATGAAAAAAGGGTAATAAAATTTCAGCCTAGGACAAAACAACAAAACTACACATCCCAGAAACACTAAACATGGCAGCACAACCCCACATCCATGCCTCTACGTTCATACAACAAAAAGAAAAGAAAAATAAAGTCCTAATTAGAGGGAGAGGAAGAATTGTTTTTATCCAATTGCTGCCAGTTAGAAGGCTAAGCTCCACCCACTTGGTCTCCTAGCAACCCACTCAGCCCAGGGGACAGGCAGAGTTAGGCCTCACTTAGGCCTCTTCCACACTGCCTATAAAATACGATTATCTCCCCCTGGGGGAGAAGAGCGGTATATAAATTAAATAAATAAATAATATTGTGCTATGCTAAAAATATAATATATTGTATGTACATATAATTTGTAAGCTTTCAAAGTTAGAAGGGCAGGATATAAATGTAGCAAATAAATAAATAAATGTTGGGACTTCCACAATTCCTCACAGCCAGTAGAAATTGGAGTCAGGGTCCAGATTTGTGGATCTAAAGGGATCCCAGCTCTGTCAATGGGGTTGATATGGAGGAGGAGAGATCCTGGAGGCTTTAAAGTTGACAAGGTTGGCCTCTGGGCCACTGGATCTAAATCCCAATCCTATGGCCTTCAAACTGAGCCTGAGCTCCTTTCCTTACCTTAGGAGGTCCTAAAGCAATGATTCCCAACCTTTGGGCATCCAGATATTTTGGATTTCCCAAATGTTAGGAAGTGTGGGAGCTGAAGTTCAAAACACCTAGATGCCAAAAGGTTGGGACCCACTGCTTTGAAGTCAGAACTTTGAGAGAGCTCTCCAAAGTGCTGAAGCTATTGGCGAGAGGCCACCACAAAATCTAGCACACTTTTGTGAGTGTGTGTGTTCTGGGATGGGGACGTTGTGTTAGGCTCTTGCACCCAGAAGTAGTGATGTGTCTTGGAAAACCTTCAGGCCATAGGCTGTTAGGAATTCTGGGAGTTGAAGTCCAAAACACCTGGAAGGCCAAAGTTAGCTCATACCTGGTGTAGATGCACCCAGAGTTGGCTCTGGATTTGTGCTTCAAAGGGTGACTCTAGGGAAACATTTGCACAGAACTTAAAAGCAAGATATGCCAAGTGATGTTGTTACTTGCAATCAACTCTTTGTTTGTAACCAGCAAGGAGAAAAAGTTACCCATTAAGCCCAACATAGGAATTGTAATTGTTTCTAGTTCTTTACAAAGGTTCCTTGGAAAGGCATTGTGATACTATGTTTCTCAAGAAAATACCATTCTTGTTTTAGACTTTCTTCTTTCCCATCAGTAAAAAGCAACGGAATAAATTAAATTACCTTTAATGGTAATTGAAAACATTGTTGTGTGCCTTCACGTTCTTTCTCATGTGGCATTTTCTTGGCAAGATTTGTTTGTGGAGGTTTGCAACGGCCTTCCTCTGAGGCTGAGAGAGTGTGACTTGCCCAAGGTTACCATGGCCAAGCAGAGAGTCATAATCCAGTGCTCAAACCAACATACCACACTAGCTTTAAGACAAGCCATAGAAAACATGGACAGAAATGTGTTCTCAAAGGCTTTCATGGCCAGGATCACAGGGTTGTTGTATGTTTTCTGGGCTGTATGGCCATGTTCCAGAAGCATTCTCTCCTGACATTTCACCCACATCTATGGCAGGCATCCTTAGAGGATGTGAGGTATGGAGAAACTCAGCAAGGAAGGTTTAAATATATCTGTGGGAAGTCCAGGGTGAGAGAAGAACTATTTGTCAATGTGTTGTCGAAGGCTTTCATGGCCGGGATCACAGGGTTGTTGTATGTTTTTTCGGGCTGTATGGCCATGTTCCAGAAGCATTCTCTCCTGACATTTCGCCCACATCTATGGCAGGCATCCTCAGAGGTTGTGAGGTATGGAGAAACTAAGCAAGGAAGGTTTATATATATCTGTGGGAAGTCCAGGGTGAGAGAAGAACTCTTTGTCAATGTGTTGTCGAAGGCTTTCATGGCCGGATCACAGGGTTGTTGTATGTTTTCCGGGCTGTATGGCCATGTTCCAGAAGCATTCTCTCCTGACGTTTCACCCACATCTATGGCAGACATCCTCAGAGGTTGTGAGGTATGGAGAAACCTCTGAGGATGCCTGCCATAGATGTGGGTGAAACGTCAGGAGAGACTACTTCTGGATCATGGCCATACAGCCTGGAAAACATACAGCCACCATGGAAAGAAATGGGTTGCTGTGAGTTTTCCAAGCTGTGTGGCTATGTTCCAGAAGCATTTTCTCCTGACATTTTGCCTGCATCTATGGCAGGCATCCTCAGAGGTTGTGAGGTCTGTTAGAAGCTAGGCAAATGGGGTTTATATATCTGTGGAAAGTCCAGGGTGGGAGAAAGAACTATTGTCTGTTTGAGACAAGTGTGAATGTTGCAATTGGCCACCTTGATTAGCAGTGAATGGTCTTGCAGCTTCAAAGCCTGGCTGCTTCTTGCCTGGGGGAATCTTTGTTGGGAGGTGTTAGTACTTTTATGGCCCAGTTCTTTTTAGGAGCCAACCCAGGATTTTATCAAACATTTTATGTGACCTCATTTGTTTTGACTTGCTTTATTGTTGATTGATTTGTTTTATTGCTGTGTTTTATATTGTCTGTTTTGCCTGGGTTTGGCCCCATGTAAGCCTCTCCGAGTCCCCCTTGGGGAGATGGGGCGGGGTATAAAAATAAAATAAAATAATAATAATAATAATATATAATAATAATAATAATAATAATAATATTATGACACAGCAAACAAGATAGATATGCTGGATTTCATATCACAAAATCACAAGTCGCACACTTCCCAAGTGTCTAGGACTGTGTGATGTATTTTCGGATGATGCGCGCAGATCCCAGTCGGGTGGCCTTTTGCAGTGGGTAGATCGTTATTTTGTCTATGTCTATTGTTTCCAAATGCCGGCTGAGATCTTTTGGCACGGCACCCAATGTGCCGATCACCACCGGGACCACCTGCACTGGTTTCTGCCAGTGTCTTTGAAGTTCAATCTTGAGGTCATGATAGCGGCTGAGTTTTTCCTGTTGTTTTTGGTCAATGCGACTGTCACCTGGGATGGCGACATCAATGATTCCAAACCTTTTTTATTTTCCACAACTGTGATGTCTGGTGTGTTGTGTTCCAGAACTTTGTCAGTCTGGATTCAGAAGTCCCATAGTATCTTTGCGTGCTCATTTTCCAATACTTTTGCAGGTTTGTGATCCCACCAGTTCATTTGCTGCTATTATTATTATTTGCCTGGGTTTGGCCCCATGTAAGCCTCTCCGAGTCCCCTTGGGAGATGGGCGGGGTATAAAAATAAAATTATTATTATTATTATTATTATATTATTATTTATTATTATTATTATTATTATTATTATTATTATTTGGCCCTGATTCGTCCCTGTCTGGAAGTCCCCTGTTTTTTGAGTGTTGTTCTATATTTACTGTCCTGATTTTTGAGTTTTTATAAATACTGGTAGTCATATTTTTTTCATTTTCATGGTTTCCTCCTTTCTGTTGAACGTATCCATATGCTTGTGGATTCCAACGGCTTCTCTGCATAATCTGACATGGTAGTTGTTAGAGTGGTACAGTATTTCTGTGTTCTCAAATAATATGCTGTGTCCAGGTTGGTTCATGAAGTGCTTGCTCTGCTAATAATAATAAAATAACAACTTTATACCCTGCCACCATCTCCCTGCGGGGACTCGGGGCGGCTTACAATGAGAATGTGACAACAACATACAATACACACGATCCACTATGGCTGACTATGCTATGGTTGACTTCTCTGGTTGAATTAGTCTGCAGTGGCTTTCGTGTTCCTTGATTCGTGTCTGTGTTTGTTGGTCCCTATGGAGGCTTGTCCACAGCTGCATAGTATATGGTAGACCACACAGAGAGATTTCCCTCTTGTCCTTTGCTGAATGTACCATTTGCTGGATTTTCTTAGTGGGTCTGGAGATAGTTTGTAGGTTGTGTTTCTTCATCAGCTTCCCTATGCCGTCAGAGGTTCCCCTGATGTATAAGAACACTTTTCCTCTTGGTGGATCTTTATCTTTCCTCTCTTGGCTTGTTCTTGGCCTTGCAGCTCTTCTGATGTCTCTGGTGAAGTATCCATTCGCCTATAGAGCCCAGTTTAGGTGGTTCAGTTCACCGTGGAGGGGGTGGGCTTTGCAAACAGACAGAAATATTTTTGTACATTATAAACTACTACCTGTGCCCGGCCACGTGTTGCTGTGGCGAAGTATGGTGGTATGGGAAATAAAGTATTGAGGAATTGGTAGTTAAGGTAAAGGGTAAAGGTGTGGAGTCCAGATAATCCAGTTAAAGCAGATAATATAAGATTACAGTAGAGTCTCTACTTATCCAACATAAACGGGCCGGCAGAATGTTGGATAAGCGAATATGTTGGATAATAAGGAGAGATTAAGAAAAAAGCCTATTAAACATCAAAATAGGTTATGATTTTACAAATTAAGCACCAAAACATCATGTTATACAACAAATTTGACAGAAAAAGTAGTTCATTTCACATTATTGCCATGTAGTAATTACTGTATTTACGAATTTAGCACCAAAATATCACAATGCATTGAAAACATTGACTACAAACATGCGTTGGATAATCCAGAATGTTGGATAAGTGAGGTGTTGGATAAGTGAGACTCTACTGTATATGGGTTATAGAGTTGTGTGGAAGGGCCTTGAGTCTACACTGCCATCTAATCCAGTTAAAATCTGATAATCTGTATATTATAGGCAGTGTGGAATAGGCCTAAGTGAGGCCTAACTCTGCCTATCCCCTGGGTGAGTGGGTTGCTAGGAGACCAAGGTGGGCAGAGCTTAGCCTTCTAATGGCAGCAATTGGATAAAAACAATTATTCCTCTCCCTCTAATTAGGACTTTATTTTTCTTTTCTTTTTGTTGTATCAACCTAGAGGCGTGGATGATGGGTTGTGTTGACAATTTTTGTTGTGGGGTGTTTAGTTTTGTTGTTTTGTTGGTCGCCAGGATTCCATCACTATTTATATATATATATAGATACCATTTTAAACATTGAAACAAAATTGCTTTAATATGACTAATAGCTTACCTCTATCTTAATGTGGACTTTCAATGTGCTTTTAATAAACCATATTGTAAAAGTATATATTTGTGAGCCACTTTGAGCCGCAACCTTGGGATAAAAATAATAGATGATGATGACAAAGCAACACTAAAACCCCGAGAGGGAGTTTGTGCAGCAATAAGCCCTGGATGCCTTTCTCCCAAACCTGACTTTCGAGAACCAGTGGCTGGAGGTAAACAGAAGAGGTTTTGAGAGGATTTAAAGCAGGTTAAGAAAGGAACCGCTTGAGTGACCTCGCATGCAAAGATGTTGCGACTCTGATGTTATTTCTAGTCAAGCAGGTTTCTGAAGCAATGTTTTTTTCAAAAAGCATTGGTTGCTCATTGGAGGTGAACGGGTTGAGCCTACAAGTCAGGAGAAAAGAATCCCATTTCTGAACTAATCTCTATTGCTTCGGAAGTTAATTCCTGTCCCTTTCAATAGGCAGGAAATAATGGGGATGACACTCCCGTTTGTGAGTTTGGTTCCGTTGAGAATTTAGTAAATGGAGAGCATGCTGTGTCTCCCAGTCTCTAAATGTATTGGAAAACAAGACCCATTGTCCACAGCATGCTGGCTGGAACTTTGGAAATGTATAACTCAATACAGTAGAGTCTCACTTATCCAAGACTCGCTTATCCAACGTTCTGGATTATCCCAACACATTTTTGTAGTCAATGTTTTCATTACATCGTGATATTTTGGTGCTAACTTCGTAAATACAGTAATTACTACATAGCATTATTGTGTATTGAACTACTTTTTCTGCCAAATATGTTGTATAACATGATGTCTTGGTGCTTAATTTGCAAAATCATAACCTAGTTTGATGTTTAATAGGCTTTTCCTTAATGACTCCTTATTATCCAACATATTCGCTTATCCAACATTCTGCCGGCCCGTTTATGTTGGATAAGTGAGACTCTACTGTATATAGACATCAGATCGGAGCAGTTCAAAGTGGTCAATTTGATTACAAACCTGCTTCGTTTTTATTAATTCCACAGATAGCTTGGCTTTGACTCAACCAGCTCAGGGCAGACTATATGGATTCCTTTGTGACTCCAGTTTACCTTCACAACAACGTCCCTTCAAGGTAGGCCAAGCTGAGTTGGCACAAGACTCACCCAACCTTCCTCCTGACCTTCCTTCCTTCCCTTCTTCCTCCCTTCTTTCTCCCCCTTCCTTCCTATTGAAGTTCTCTTCAACCTAAAATCCACTTGGCTCATTTCCTATAACATTGAACCAAAGCAAGGAAATAAAGAGTCCTGTGGTGTACATTAAAAGCACAATCTTCTATAAACAACTAACAATCTATCCATCCAAAGGAAAGCAGAAGTAAATGCTCTTAAAACATTTAGAGTAGATAAATAGCTGTTCTCTATCAAGGACATTTACACAAATGACCACAAAACACCTCAGCAAGCAAGAGTCCAAAAGTGGCAGGCTAAAACCCAGAAACTCAATCAGTGGTTGAGACACCACTTTGGCACCACGAGATGCAGAACCAATCTTAGGAGCTACAAAGTGGAGTCCACAACATGCGAGTGTGGAGGAGCAAACCACAGACCACCTACTATAATGCAGTCTGAGCCCTGCCATATGCACAATAGAAAACCTTCCTTACACCAGAGGCACTCCAAAGTGGCCAGCTTCTGGTCAAAGGAAATCTAATATAATGGCAAGTTTTTAACTTTATGCTTTTAAATACATTATAACTACATCCTCAATTCGCTTCTGACCTGTATCTTCAATTCGCTTCTGACATCTATATATATAAAAGAGTGATGGCATCACGGCGACCCAACAAAACAACAAAACTACACGCCCCCCAATCTCGAAATTTGACAACACAACCCATCATCCACGGCTCTAGGTTGATACAACAAAAAGAAAAGAAAAATAAAGTCCTAATTAGAGAGAGAGGAATAATTGCTTTTATCCAATTGCTGCCAGTTAGAAGGCTCAGCTCCTCCAACTTGGTCTCCTAGCAACCCAATAAAAAATAATTAAAAACACTAAAAATAATTAAAAACACTAAAAAATTAATACAATAAAATACTATAATAACAGAAAATAACTAAAAATAATACAAGAAAATAATAAAATATAATAAATAAAAAGATAACTTACAATAAAATTAATTTAAAAATACAAATAACGTCAAATAAAAATTACACAACAAGTTTTAAACCAATACCACCACCACTTTGCCACAGCAATGCGTGGCCGGGCACAGCTAGTGATAAATAAAATAAATCAAGTACAGTGAGCCAAAGAACCCCCTTTCCTTGAGGTCTAGCAACATGCATAATTCCTTTCAATTGTTAACTGTTTGTTTTGTCAATACACATTATTTCCTATGATGCATAACAACCCTCTGAAGTTCTGTGACAATGCAACCACAGCAGATGTTACTATCAAAATAGCTCTGGTAGCCAAAATATTAGTGCATTCTTGTGTTATTACCAAAATATTGAAGCACTGCTGCGATGATTATGTTTGTCTAAAAACAGAAGTAATGATTGTGAAATCCCAGGTCAAAGACTGTTCTCAGGTCAAGTTACAGTTCTTAAGAAAGACTCCAACATTTCTTAATTTTCTGTGAATTTCTTTCTCCTTAATTTATACTTTTTTCCTCTTTTGGGTATTTCCTTTCTTCCTCTGTTCTTTTTCTGGAACTTGTTTGACTGTTTTCAGTTTGAAAAACAATATTGCTAACATATAGGTGAAGAATAGGTCATTGCAGTGTGAATTCAGATTTATTCTGCAGTATTGATTGACTAAAGTGGTGACAGAAATCACTATAAAAAACAAAATTACAGCAGTGAGGTTATTAATAACCCTTAATACAATATCTACACTCTTTTTAAGGCAAGTTAGAGTCCAAACTACATAACAGCTTGGCTATAGAAACAAAATTGTGACAAGGAAACAAAACAGAACTCCAATTTCTTTTGGCTGCAACTCCTAATCAGCCCTAACCAGTATAATCAATGGTCAGGTATTATGGGAAATGCAGTCCAACATAGTGTGTATGATGCCAAGTTTGGGAGAAGGGTTAATCATATATGTGTAACTCTCTTTATAACACAGTTTGCTTTTGCCTGGGCATTCTGGTAAATGGTGAGACTCAATCGCCAATGTTGAATTATTTTGGACTTTGAATTGCATTTGTAGCAGCTTCTGCGCTTTGGCCCAGATCCGTGCATTCATCTCCTGTTTCTAACATTTTATTTTGTATGTTGATTTTTATGACTGTTTTATTGATGCTGATGTTTTATTGTTGGGATATTTGTTTTATTGTCTTGCTGTTGTTGTTATATTGTTGTGTTGGTCATGGCCCCATGTAAGCCGCCCCGAGTCCCTTTGGGGAGATGGGGCGGGGTATAAGAATAAAGTTATTATTATTATTATTATTAGCTTGAGGTCAAAGAGGAAAAATGCAGGAAACTATGATATTTTAAAAACAGCTGAAAAGTGGGAGGACAGATGAATTGGTACTGTCACTGCCAAATGGAGAGTTTCCCGACTTTCTGAATGTTTAGTATACCTGGTATAGAAATTTGGGTGTTGGACTAGATACGGGGAGATGTTGGGTACATACGCTAATTTATGAACAGGCTCAAGAGAAGACGTATGGATCGTGTTATCTGTCCAGCTTCATTTCTATTTCTCTGACTCTCTTCTTAAATAACCTTTGGCCTCTGCTTTGCAATCTGAAAATCTGATAGGGGAAAAGGAGGAAGGAGGAAAACAAACAGGCTCAAACAGGAGCTCTTAAGCCAATGATGGGCAACCTTTTGCACTTGGCGTGTTAAAATTCACCAAAAAAACCTAGCATGACTTGGGTGGTGTGTCACTTTGAGAAAAAAACCATAATTTCACAATATGTATAGTTTAAATAACAATAATGTATAATTGTAATATATAACTGCATTTAATAAATCAAAAACTATTTACTATCATTATTTCCATGTACAACAATCTATGGTACCTCTTGCAGTTTCCACGCTGATTTCTCTCTATTCTAGTTTCAATGTAGTCATGAATAATGAATAATAATAAAACGGTAATAATATTTTTTTTTTTCGTGTCAGGAGCAACTTGAATTGCTTCTGGAGTGAGAGAATTGGCCGTCTGCAAGGACGTTGCCCAGGGGACATTGCCCGGATGTTTTGATGTTTTTACCATCCTTGTGGGAGGCTTCTCTCATGTCCCCGCATGGAGCTGGAGCTGATAGAGGGTGCTCATCCGCACTCTCCCCAGGTGGGATTCGAACCTGGCAGCTTTACAGGTCAGCAAACCTTCAAGTCACTTAGTTCACTACGCCATCTGATATATGATAATATACAATAATAATAGAATGATATAATATATATATATATATGTAATGTGCATAATTCCCAACCAACAAAAAGAAAAGCAGTTTGGGTAGAATCATAGGATCCTAGAGTTGGAAGAGACCTCATGGGCCGTCTAGTTCAGCCCTTGCCAAGAAGCAGGAAAATCGCATTCAAAGCACCCCTGACAGATGGCCATCCAGCCTCTCTTTAAAAGCCGCCAAAGAAGGTGCCAGAAAAAGAGATGACACAAAAGTTTTCAAAGAAGGAAAACCATCCACAATTCCAAGAGCTCATCGTCTACTCATGTGCCTTCCAGCTTACTAGGGTCCTTGCAGAAGGATTTCTGTTATTTATTTCAAACATTATTCCTGGGAGTTCTCCACTGCTTTTGCATTCCAGCATTGCTGTTCAAAACCTGTAGATAAGTGTGCACACACTGAGATTTAAATGTATATTGGCACAGTGGTGCAGGATTTCTTCGAGGCTGGAGGAGAATCTGTGGCTTCTGAAAAACATCACCCTCGCTGCATTGCAGATCCTGCATCACTCACAGCCCAAAGGCCTAGAGAGAAATCTCCTCTCCAGAATGAATTCTAATGCACAGATCTGGAGGCCAGGAAGCAGGGAGAAAATGAGCTTAGCCTGCTCTCTGGTGGCAAAGGGAAGTTTTGCAACCTAAACAAACCAAGCAAAGAAGCAGTAGGTAAAGGTAAAGGTTTCCCCTGATGTTAAGTTGTGTCAGACTCTGGGGGTTGGTGCTCATCTCCATTTCTAAGCCAAAGAGTCGGCATTGTCCGTAGACACCTCCAAGGTCATGTGGCAGGCATGACTGCATGGAACGCCATTACCTTCCCGCTGGAGCGGTACCTATTGATCTACTCACATTTGCATGTTTTTGAACTGCTAGGTTGGCAGAAGCTGGAGCTAACAGCGGGTGCTCACTCCGCTCCCCGGATTTGAACCTGGGACCTTTCGGTCTGCAATTTCAGCAGCTCAGCGCTTTAACACACTGCGCCACCAGAGGCTCCAAAGAAGCAGTAAGGGCTGCAAAAAGTAGATTTACTGACCCTTATCAACAAAACAGGGAATTTTGCCACCACCAGAAGCAGGTGTTTTGTAAAGGGAATGGATCTTAATTGTCTGCCCAACATCAAGATAGCACAAAATATTATACAGAAAGGGTGTCTGAATCATGGCAAATGAAGATGAGACATTTGTTGAGTCTCACTGATGGTCAAGAAAAAAACTAGAATACCCTCAGTTTGCATTGGAATTACTCACGTTATCTGCTGGTTTTTTTTAACGTGTCAGAAGCGACTTGAGAACATACTGCAAGTCGCTTCTGGTGTGAGAGAATTGGCTGTCTGCAAGGATGTTGCTCAGGAGACTCCCAGATGTGTTACCATCCTGCTCGGAGCCTCCGGTGGCCTAGGGGATAAAAGCCTTGTGACTTGAAGGTTGGGTTGCTGACCTGAAAGCTGCCAGGTTCGAATCCCACCCGGGGAGAGCGTGGATGAGCTCCCTCTATCAGCTCCAGCTCCATGCGGGGACATGAGAGAAGCCTCCCACAAGGATGGTAAAACATCAAAACATCCGGGCGTCCCCTGGGCAACGTCCTTGCAGATGGCCAATTCTCTCACTCCAGAAGCAACTGGAGTTGCTCCTGACACAAAAAAAAACATCCTGCTGGGAGGCTTCTCTCATGTCTTCACAAGCTAGAGCTGACATATGGGAGCTCACCCCATCTCGCAGATTCGAACCGGCAACCTTCATGCCAGCAACCCAACCTTCAGGTCAGCAGTCCAGCCGGCACAAGGGTTTAGCCCCTTACACCACCGCGGCTTCATCTACTGGGTGACATTTCCCTGATGTATTTGGGATCAGAAGAAGAGTTCAGGGGCAGAGAAGACCTTTTTTAAAGTTTTGCCTTTGAGAAGATGAGAACCCCCCAGCTCCCATTTTTACGGGGATTTTTTTGTGCATCATGTTTGACAGATTTATTAGAAACAGAGAGGCCCCTTGAAGCAGGAAATGTTGCTCCTTACATGACAGAATACAAAAAAGAGGGACTTTTACAATGGAACTATCTTTCCCTGCAGAACGGATAATCTATGGCAATAACAGAATTTACAATCTACAAAGTTTCACTAGGCAAGGAACACAATGCAAATAAAAATGGGGGGGGGGGGGGGGGGGGAGATGACGGAATTTCTTTAGCCAGGCAAGTTTCTTTGACCCTTTGGAGCATGTAGAGTCTCACTTATCCAAGACTCGCTTATCCAAGATTCTGGATTATCCAACGCATTTTTGTAGTCAATGTTTTCAAAACATCGTAATATTTTGGTGCTAAATTCGTAAATACAGTAATTACTACATAGCATTACTGCGTATTGAACTACTTTTCTGTCAAATTTGTTGTATAACATGATGGTTTGGTGCTTAATTTGTAAAATCATAACCTAATTTGATGTTTAATAGGCTTTTCCTTAATCTCTCCTTATTATCCAACATATTCACTTATCCAATGTTTGCTGGCCCGTTTATGTTGGATAAGTGAGACTCTACTGTATTTTAAACATCAAGTGTCCCATCTCTAGTTTTCTTTAAAAAGACAGTTGGTGGGAGAGGAATGTTTCACGGGTATGAAATGTACCATAAAATCCTTCATTACATTTACAACATTCAGTTACTGAAAAAAAAAAACAAATCCTTCTGTTTTCTTCTTTTTATCAAACATCCAGAACAGAGTGTCAAAATTACTTTCACATCAGCATCTTACAACAATGACAAGAGAATCTTGTCTTCTTCTATATGGCATTCTTGAACTTCATCAGCTCGGTTGCTGTGAGTTTTCAGGGCTGTATGGACATGAATCATAGAATCATAGAATCGTAGAGTTGGAAGAGACCTCATGGGCCATCTAGTCCAACCCCCCGCTAAGAAGCAGGAAATCACATTCAGAGCACCCCCGACAGATGGCCATCCAGCCTCTGCTTAAAAGCCTCCAAGGAAGGAGCCTCCACCACAGTCTGGGGAAGAGAGTTCCACTGCTGAACAGCCCTTCTCACAGTGAGGAAGTTCTTCCTGATGTTCAGGTGGAATCTCCTTCCTTTCCTGTAGTTTGAAGCCATTGTTCCATTGTGTCCTAGTCTGCAGGGCAGCAGAAAACAATCTTGCTCCCTCCTCCCAATGACTTCCCTTCACGTATTTGTACATGGCTATCATGTCTCCTCTCAGCCTTCTCTTCTGCAGGCTAACCATACCCAGCTCTTTAAGCCGCTCCTCATAGGGCTTGTTCTCCAGACCCTTAATCATTTTAGTCACCCTCCTCTGGACGCTTTCCAGCTTCTCAACATCTCCCTTCAACTGCGGTGCCCAAAATTGGACACAGTATTCCAGAAGCATATACAAACCTCACTTGCCTAGTTTCCAATAGACCTTCACAACCTCTGAGGATGCCTGCCATAGATATGGGTGAAACGTCAGGAAAGAATACTTCTGGAACATGGCCATACAGCCCGGAAAACTCACAGCAACCCAGTGACTCCGGCCATGAAAGACTTCAACACATTCAAAGGAATATTATGCTTTTGGATTCATACAAGTCCAGGCAAAAAGAATGTCTACAGATTTTTCCAACTTATAATAGTTAGATGTGAAAATACCTTCATTAATCAACTATACAGATCCTCATACAGCATTTTTTTCAGTGATAAGCAACCCTACGTGGTTGTAAAGTGGGCATAGGATGCAAGCATGAGCACAAAATGACGCATGAATACAGTTTTGGGGTGATGCAACTGATTAAACAGCTCTGCATTAATGATCCAAATGTGCCTCAGTATACATCTATTTGTTTATTATTTTTTACAACAGTGTACCCACAAAACAATACATCCACTGGTCCACAGAAGCCCAAGTATCTAATTCAGGGAGGGATCCTAAGGGGAAAGGGTAAGGACAGGAACCAAGGTGAGAGAACTAGAGGGCCAGCCTGGGGAGGAGAAGTGAAGTACGTTCAGTTTAATGGGATGGGACCATGTTTCGCCAGAAGTATTTTAAAACAAAGCTTTGGAAAGCCTGCTACATATTTCACAGTACCATTTAAATCGAGACTGAATGCTACATTCTACAGCTCCCAAAGGGAACGATTTCCCCGTAGTAATAGTCCAGAGTCACATTTAGATCAAGTTCCTCTAGTAATCTCAGAGTGGCTTACAGAGATCTTCAAAATTGTCATAGGGAGATTAGACAAGAGAGTTTAAAAATACCGTAAAAAGAGGATTTCGAACCCAGGTCCATTATCTAACAGCATACCACCCCAATCTGTACTCCTTCCACCCGTGGCTTGCTCCCATTACACTTTCCAACACTTTAATTACAATCAGAAACAAAATAAACTACCTTTTCCCTGCTAATGGGAAATCAGGAATATATATCCTTGCACATGGAAGGCGAGACCAACCAAAGTATGCCTGCAAATACATGACAACCCTATGATTTGATTCACAAAGACTTGTTAGAGCTGTCCTACGTTGAAGCAACAATCTTCCAAGAGCACAGAGAGGTATTTCTAGCTGCGTCAATAAAAAAGAAAAAGAAAAACCCCATGGTTATATTCTGGGAATGCTCCCCTTAGCTAATGCGGTTAAGTTTAAGAAATGTAAACCTGGATTTGAATTATGTTAAGGAAAAGTTGCAGCCCTATCACAGCCTCAGGATGATGTGTCATCATGATGAACCATTTGTTCATCCTTCTGAAAATACTTTTAAATCTATTTATTTAATCTGAAAATTAAAAAAGCTGGAATAGCGGTGTTATACAATAAACTGGCCTGAAGGTCCCTACGACACCGATCCCAACGAACAAGCAGCAGTATTGCTAAGTGTTAAGCATCACTTTTGGTCAGACAAGAAGGCCAACATCATGAGCTACACTAGAAACTGGCTTTAGGAACTCCCTGGAGTTGTATGGAGCAAAAGATCTACATGAGACTAAATTGAAGCCTGGCTTCCAGCAGCAGGAGGAGAAAAACAAAGGCAGAATTTGGGAGTTCAGCCCCATTTCAAAAAGGCCCTCATTGTCAATACAGTACCAAATGTTTGAACCGGGAGAATCACCCAAATCTCCCTTTTAGCGCCATCCTCCTCATCTCCCACCTGCGACAATCAGGATGCTTTTTTTCCACATTAGTCAGTTTACTAAAATCTTTACATATTAAATGCAAGATTTTTTTTTAAAAAAAATTGTCATGCTGGAATGTTTTCCATGTGCAAACCTGGTGAAGCCTAAGTTACAAGCGACAGACAAGTTACGTTAGGACGATCACCTCTACAAATTGACCCTGTCAGCAGCTCTCTTTTTAGACGTATCTCTCAGGCTAGGGGTAGAAGCCACTAACCATGCTATTTACAAAAAGGAAATGTAAACTATGTCGTTAAAAATTGTAAATAAATATAGCTGTGTACAATCTCTAGAAGTGTAATGACTGAAAGAATGAGGTAATATGATCCAGTTGCTTGTGTCGGCCCTCAGTGGGAGATTGCAATGCTGAAGGGAGAAAACAGAGAGAGAAGAGGGGGGCTATCCTCCTCTGGCCTTTCCCCCCCTTTTCTACGCACCCCACACTTCTCTACAAGAGCCGTCCCTGCTTTTGCCTGCTTTTGCTTCATGCGGTGTAGGCATGCAGAAAGTTCTTCAGCTTTGTGGGGTAATCGGTCATCACACCGGTGGCTCCCAGATCAAACGCCCGCTGGTATTCCTGCTCTTCATTTAGCACCCAGATATAGACCTGAAGGAGAGAACAACAGGGAGGTTCAGAAGACACAAATCCACTTTGGAAAAAACAGAGATCGAGCTCAGAATGATCAGAAGCAGGGCCATTGAAACCTGCCTTCTTGGTATGCCTGCAAATAGTTTCCGACACACTGCAACCCTAAAGTGAACTTATCACAAGGTTTTCTTGGCAAGATTTGTTCTATTGCCTCCCTAAGGCTGAGAGAGTGTGACTTGCCTAAAGTCACCCTCAGTGTGCATTCATGGCTAAGCAACCGCTTTGGAATCACAGACCTGCACCTAAACCACTACTACCACAATTGATTTATATCTCATCTTCCTCCCAAAACAAGGAAAGGCCTCTATCAGCTAATTAAAGGTAAACATAAAGGTTTCCCCTGACGCTAAGTCCAGTCATGTCTGACTCTGGGGGTTGGTGCTCATCTCCATTTCTAAGCCGAAGAGCCGGCGTTGTCCATAGACACCTCCAAGGTCATGTGGCCGGCATGACTGCATGGAGTGCCGTTACCTTCCCGCTGGAGTGGTACCTATTGATCTACTCACATTGGCATGTTTTCGAACTGCTAGGTTGGCAGAAGCTGGAGCAACAGCGGGCGCTCACTCCGCTCCCGGGATTTGAACCTGGGACCTTTCGGTCTGCAAGTTCAGCAGCTCAGCGCTTCAACGCACTTCGCCACCGGGGCTCTGGACAAGCCTTCAAATAGCAGCTCTGCTCCAAGGGCCAGATAAGCACAACCTAACTGGCACCGGCATGCGTCCACAGTTACACAGCAGTTTGAAAGATGGCTCTCCATTCCTACCATAAGAACTATAAGAAAAAATGGGTTCCCAAGGACTTGAACTAACAAGTGTCTACTAAATGGAATGATAACAATGTATTAAATATCATTAAACATTGTATTATACCCAATAAACAAATATAAATTTCAGATAAATGGTTACAAAAGCCAAGCAAACTGTTGCATTCACAGTATGATGAATGGTAATCAACTTTCTTGGTTATTTTCTTGTTTCTTCTTCAAAGAAGAGTAGATCCCTGATCCACAACCGGTTTTGACTATTTATAGTCATAATATCTTTTCATTATTTTATTTTTATCCATTCTGTGTTTAATGTATCAAGAGAACAACTTGTAAGCCACTGTATGTTCCTAATAGGTTCCACGACATCTATGAAAGACTGTATGGTTTATTGAGTACATGCTTGAATTGTTTGAACTAAATAACAAAAGTAAGTAGTATGTATTACTAGTTGTTAATTGTACTAAGCCAGAAAACACTTTGTACAATTGTATTAATGTTACCTAATACTTGCAGACCCTACCACCAGACAAAGACTATAAGTAGTCAAAACCGGTTGTGGATCAGGGGTCTACTCTTCTTTGAAGAAGAAACAAGAAAATAACCAAGAAAGTTGATTACCATTCATCATACTGTGAATCCTCCATTCCTACCATCAGCACGGTTTCTAGGCTTCACAGTGTATATGTCCAATGGCAGTCATGAAATTGTTGTTTTAATCAAGCTAAACTGTGCGCTTTTTTGCACCAGACTTTTAACACTGTGTAATGCGTTGCAGCTCTTCACATTTTAATGCTCCTCTCATTTTATTGCATGATTGCTGGGTTATTTTGCTCCTCTCGGGTTTATTGTGAAGTTTCATTGTTAGCGTACATGACCCAGGAAAATAGAAAGTACTGTTTATATAACCTAACTAGCTGTGCCTGGCCACGCGTTGCTGTGGCGAAGTCTGGTGGTATGGGAAATAAAATATTGAGGAATTGGTGGTAGTTAAGGTAAAGGGTAAAGGTTTTCCCCTGTTATTAAGTGCTCATCTCCATTTCTAAGCCGAAGAGCCAGCGTTGTCCATAGACACCTCCAAGGTCATGTGGCCGGCATGACTGCATGGAGCGCCGTTACCTTCCCACCGGAGCGGTACCTATTGATCTACTCACATTGACATGTTTTCGAACTGCTAGGTTGGCAGGAGCTGGGGCTAACAGCGGGCGCTCACTCCGCTCCCAGGATTTGAACCTGGGACCTTTTGGTCCGCAAGTTCAGCAGCTCAGTGCTTTAACACACTGTGCCATCAGGTGCCCCTTTTACACTGCCATATAATCCAGTTCAAATCAGATAATCTGTATTTTATAGGCAGTGTGGAAGAGGCCTAAATGAGGCCTAACTCTGCCTGTCCCTTGGGGTGAGTGGGTTGCTAGGAAACCAAGTGGGCGGAGCTTAGCCTTGTAACTGGCAGCAATTGGATAAAAACAATTATTCCTTTCCCTCTAATTAGGACTTTATTTTTCTTTTCTTTTTGTTGTATGAACGTAGAGGCATGGATGAGGGGTTGTGTTGCCAAGCTTAGTGTTTCTGGGATGTGTAGTTTTGTTGCTTTGTCCTAGGCCGAAATTTCATTACCCTTATATATATATATAGATAAAATAAACTGGAGATTGTGAGTAACTGGGGAAGGGGCACTGCTATGAATGAGAGACCTCCAAGTCACCGTTATCAACTCCGATCCTGCAAAACCAGAGCTTTGGTTTTATTTTTTTCCAGTCTTGTCGCTCTGATCTAGCTACATTTTATGCAGGTGTGAAATAATTCTCTCCCAACTAGTAAGGACAGAAGCACATTCTTCACAACTAGAAGTTCAGGTCAAAACTCTGAGCTCAAGCCAAGAAATTGCTATTGACTGGTATTAGAAAAACTACTCTCCAATCTGACATGTTCCATATGTACTACCAACTTTTTTCCTTAAAAGAATATGGCCCGTTGAGTAGCTCTCCATAGTATACAGATTCCACATAGTGGCATACCTGAATCCCTCGGGCAGTGAGATGGTCAAATAATGCTTTCCTCATTAACAATCTGTAACAACAATGAAAAAAATCATCTGTATGTCTCCAAACAAACACAAATATCAAAATGGCTATCAGGGAAGATCCGACAAGTAAACCTATTGTAGTACAAATGACATATATTTGTCTTATCTTTTATTGTTGTTTTTATTGTTGCTTTTATTGTTTTTATTGTTATTTTAAAGCTAAATGTATTGTTTTAATCTATTTCTGTAAACCGCTCAGAGCCAAACTGGGAGTAGCGGTATACAAGTTTAATAAATAAATAAATAAATAAATAAATAAGATACATACATACATTAATACACACAAGAGATAAAAAGAATACTCGGGGGGCGGGACAGACAGACTACCAAAATCATGCTTCTCAAATGTCAAGAAACTTTCAAGGAAGACCTGAATAATGTCGCAAATGATTTTGACAATGATTAGTAGGCAGCGACATGGCCCATAGTCAGACAATGACTTTGGGAGAACAGCCAACAACTTAGATGAGAGATGGCTGCCCTAGAGCTGGAGGGTTCACAGATAGGATTTGTTCCTAGACAACCAACCAGAAGAAAGTAAAAAGAAAGAGGAAGGAATGAAGGAAGCCTTACGTGTCTGTAAGCCAAATGGTAAACCGTTGACTCCTGGAGATCTTCTCTGGTTCTTTCAATCTAAGATCAGAATGAAAAGACTTGTGTTTACTCTCCCTTTTTAAAAATAGTGTATGCATTTTCAAATCACACTAAGGTACACAGAATCATAGAATAGTAGAGTTGGAAGAGACCTCATGGGCCATCCAATCCAACCCTCCGCTAAGAAGCAGGAAATCGCATTCAAAGCACCCCCGACAGATGGCCATCCAGCCTCTGCTTAAAAGCCTCCAAAGAAGGAGCCTCCACCACAGTCCGGGGCAGAGAGTTCCACTGCTGAACAGCCCTCACTGTGAGGAAGTTCCTGATGTTCAGGTGGAATCTCCTTTCCTGTAGTTTGAAGCCATTGTTCCATTGTGTCCTAGTCTGCAGGGCAGCAGAAAACAAGCTTGCTCCCTCCTCCCTATGACTTCCCTTCACATATTTGTACATGGCTATCATGTCTCCTCTCAGCCTTCTCTTCTGCAGGCTAAACATGCCCAGCTCTTTAAGCCGCTCCTCATAGGGCTTGTTCTCCAGACCCTTAATCATTTTAGTCGCCCTCCTCTGGACGCTTTCCAGCTTGTCAACATCTCCCTTCAACTGTGGTGCCCAGAATTGGACACAGTATTCCAGGTGTGGTCTGACCAAGGCAGAATAGAGGGGGAGCATAACTTCCCTGGATCTAGACGCTATTCCCCTATTGATGCAGGACAGAATCCCGTTGGCTTTCTTAGCAGCCTGTCTAGCCAGGCATCCCCCATTCTGTATCTTTGATTTCCATTTTTTCTGCCGAAGTGAAGTATCTTGCATTTGTCCCTGTTGAACTTCATTTTGTTAGTTTCGGCCCATCTCTCTAGTCTGTCAAGATCGTTTTGAATTCTGCTCCTGTCTTCTGGAGTGTTGGCTCTCCCTCCCAGTTTTGTGTCGTCTGCAAACTTGATGATCGTGCCTTCTAACCCTTCGTCTAAGTCGTTAATAAAGATGTTGAACAGAACCGGGCCCAGGACGGAGCCCTGCTTGTGGCACTCCACTTATCACTTCTTTCCATGATGAAGACGACGCATTGGTGAGCACCCTTTGGGTTCGTTCGCTTAGCCAATTACAGATCCACCTAACCGTAGTTTTGTCTAGCCCACATTTTACTAGTTTGTTTGCCAGAAGGTCGGGGGGACTTTGTCGAAGGCCTTACTGAAATCCAGGTACGCTACATCCACAGCATTCCCTGTATCGACCCAACTCGTAACTCTATCGAAAAAAGAGATCAGATTAGTCTGGCATGACTTGTTTTTGGTAAATCCGTGTTGACTATTAGCAATGACCGCATTTGTTTCTAAGTGTTCGCAGACCACTTCCTTAATGATCTTTTCCAGAATCTTGCCTGGTATCGATGTGAGGCTGACCGGACGGTAACTGTTTGGGTCGTTCTTTTTTCCCTTCTTGAAGACAGGGACCTCCTCCAATCTTCCGGGACTTCTCCCGTTCTCCAAGAACTCTCAAAGAATCAGAATGTGAATTATTTTACTGGTAGGCGGTAGGATTAGTTAGACTTAGGGAGAACACTGCAACTTCCCAATTCTACTAAAAAAGATACTTCCAAGGACACCAGGCAGACACCAGACAGGAATTGATGGCAAAGACAGCAAATTCCATGCCAGTTTTCACTAGTAGCCTCAAAGGAACGGGTTATCAGATCTGGCTAGCCAGCCTTTGTTTTTTCCCCAGGGAAACAAGAAGTAGCACTATACCTACAGCTACCTTTTCCTTTCCTGGAAACCATCAACTAACTGGTAACCAATTGCTAATGAGCTGGGATTGGTTCAGGGACCCAGCAAGTTCTGTGACCAAGTGAGAAGTCAAAGAAGGATCTTACAAACCTCAGTTTCAAACTTCTCACCACTAAACCAACTGGCTCATATGCAAAACATGCCACTCACTTGAGGATGATGGAAGGCATGGGGATCTCCAAGAACCCCTCCAAAATGGGAAAGAAAGGCAGGAGACCAGTATAAAACAGGCCCAGGAGGAGAAGGACACGCCGTAAGCAGAAGAGGATAGGGATGCGAGAGTTCTGGGGAGAGAAACCAAATTAGCAACACAGGAGGCCTGGGTGACAACTACAATATCAGTTACAAAATGGACCAAGACGACAGATACCATGACTGCAGCGACAGGAAGCAAGATGAAAATCTCGGCAACTTACCTCTTTATGACACTTCTCCACAACCTCATGACTGACGCTGCCCCAGACTGTCAAATGCTCTCGCTTGTAATAGGTCACTAACTCTGAAACCTGGGATCAAGACACACACAAAGAGGGGAGATGACTGTTGTGCAGGCTTTACATTATTATTCAGGAATTAGTCCTCCACAATTGACCACAAAAGGGCACTGGAGGCCCCTAGAGATTCCTAGAGCAGTGTTATCTGTATGAATCTCTAGGTCCTCCAGTGTGAATGGAGAAAGCCACACTGAAGGATCTAGAGCAGGGGTCTCCAAACTAAGGCCTGTGGGCCGGATGCGGCCCTTCAAGGTCATTGACCTGGCCCCTGTCCTAAACCTAAGTCTACCTGGTCTTGGGAGGTCTCTTTGTTTACTTATGGCATCATGAGATCATCTAGATGGCTTTTGGAGGTCACTTTTGTTACCTATGGTCCTATGAGACCATCTAGATGGCCTTTGAGGATCCCTTTCCTTATCTATGGTTTTATTAAATTGTCTAGATGGCCTTTGGGGGCCCCTTTCCTCATCTATGGTTTTCTGATGGTCTTATGAGACCATCTATATGGCCTTTGAGGGTACCTTTCCTTACCTATGGTCTTATGAGACCATCTAGATGGTCTTTGGAGGTCTCTTTGCTTACCTATGGTCTCATGAGACCATCTAGGTGGTCTTTGGATGTCTCTTTGCTTACCTATGGTCTCATGAGATCATCTAGGTGGTCTTTGGAGGTCTCTTTGCTTACTTATGGTCTCATGAGATCATCTAGGTGGTCTTTAGAAGTCTCTTTCCTTACCTATGGTCTCATGAGATCATCTAGGTGGTCTTTGGAGGTCTCTTTGCTTACCTATGGTCTCATGAGATCATCTAGGTGGTCTTTAGAAGTCTCTTTCCTTACCTATGGTCTCATGAGATCATCTAGGTGGTCTTTGGAGGTCTCTTTGCTTACCTATGGTCTCATGAGATCATCTAGGTGGTCTTTAGAAGTCTCTTTCCTTACCTATGGTCTCATGAGATCATCTAGGTGGTCTTTGGGGGTCTCTTTGCTTACCTATGGTCTCATGAGATCATCTAGGTGGTCTTTGGAGGTCTCTTTGCTTACCTATGGTCTCATGAGATCATCTAGGTGGTCTTTAGAAGTCTCTTTCCTTACCTATGGTCTCATGAGATCATCTAGGTGGTCTTTGGGGGTCTCTTTGCTTACCTATGGTCTTATGAAATCATCTAGATCAGGGGTCCCCAAACTAAGGCCCTCCAAGACCATTGACCTGGCCCCTGTCCTAAACCTTGGACTTAGAGTTGACTAAGTCTGAAATGACTTGAAGACACACAACAACAACAATCCTAATTTTGTACTATTTCATCCTAGTCCGGCCCCCAACAGTCTGAGGGACTGTGAATCGGCCCTCCACTTAAAAAGTTTGAGGAGCCCTGATCTAGAGATTCAGTCAAGTCTGAGAATAATAAAATCTGCAAATGTGAACCAAAGGAAGTCACTTTATAACAACTGATATAGTCTTCTAATCTAGACTGTTTCTTTCACTGTTAGCAGCTTTCTAGGATCTCCTTTCCATCATCTTCCTCTTACAATTTTCTATGAAAGCAGGATCAGACAGATAAGGCTTACCTTTTTAATGAGTGTATTGTTGTTCACCTTGATGTCAATGTTGACGGGGGTGTGGGGGAAGGCTTCAAACACCTCCTTCAGGAGCGGGATGCGCTGGTCTTCTCCCTCACAGTGGCATTCTGAGGGATGAAAAAAGAAGTACTGCAAGTTATTCTAATTTCTTTTCTTTTTTAAATTTTTATTATGATTTTCAAGACTTTACAGCGAAAGAGTGAGAACAATTTTTTAAAGGAAAGTGAAGAAAGAGAAAGTAAAATACAATAGCCAAAATTACCACCTACCACCCACCAATATATATATATATATATATAGATATAGATAGATAGTTCTTCTGTACCTCTTCCTTTACCCATAACTATCTAATCTTCGTATATCATAAACTTCTGCAAATGGATTACATTTTCCTCTATATAGGATCCGTCCTTCATACTATTATTAATTTATTTTTCATCCATCTTTAGATAATTCTCAACCATAGTCCAGTCCGTCTTTTTAATTCCCTTTCCATTGCTCTGCTTCATCAGATATGCCAACTTATACAAGTCCTTTATTTCCATGATTTTATCGATCCATTGTATCTTCCATGATTTTATCGACATTGTTTTATTGCCGATCTTGTTTTATTGTTTTATTGCTGTTATTGTATTGTTGTCGGGCATGGCCCCATGTAAGCCGCTCCGAGTCCCTCCAGGGAGATGGGGCGGGATATAAAAATAAAGTTGTTATTATTATTATTATTATTATTATTATTATTATTATTATTATTATTATTATTATTATTATCTTGGTAGGGATTAAATCTTGTTTCCAAAGTTTAGCGAACACCATCCTAGCTGCCGTCACTAAGAATGTAAACAACTTATCTGTGTTTAAATCCCCAAAAAAATCAAAATCAAACATGCCTAATAGATAAATTTCAGGTTTTATTGGGAAATCTTTTTTAAGTATTTTTTTTTTACATTCGGTATGTATTAATCTCCAAAATTCAATTGTTTTCTCACACGACCACCACATGTGGTAGAATGTGCCTTCATGTAATTTACACTTCCAACATTTTTGATCAACATTTTTATACATTACTAGCTGTGCCCAGCCACGTGTTGCTGTGGCGAAGTCTGGTGGTATGGGAAATAAAGTATTGAGGAATTGGTGGTAGTTAAGGTAAAGGGTAAAGCTTTCCCCCTGACATTAAGTCCATTATAAATGGGTTATATAGCTGTGTGGAAGGGCCTTGAGTCTACACTGCCATATAATCTAGTTAAAATCAGATAATCTATATTTTATAGGCAGTGTGGAAGAGGCCTAAGTGAGGCCTAACTCTGCCTGTCCCCTGGGCTGAGTGGGTTGCTAGGAGACCAAGTGGGCGGAGCTTAGCGTTCTAACTGGCAGCAATTAGATAAAACACAATTATTCCTCTCCCTCTAATTAGGACTTTATTTTTCTTTTCTTTTTGTTGTATCAATCTAGAGCCGTGGATGATGGGTTGTGTTGTCAAATTTCAAGGTTGGAGGGCCTGTAGTTTTGTTGTTTTGTCCGCTGCCCTGATGCCATCACTCTTTTATATATATAGATAAAATGAACTGGAGATTGTGAGGAACTGGGGAAGGGGCACTGCTATGAATGAGAGACACAAAATCACAAGTTGAACACTTCCCAAGCGTTTAGGACTGTGTGATGATGATGATGATGATTATTATTATTATTACCAACAACATTGAGGCTTGGTGGCACCTGTCAGGGGTGCTTTGCTTGTGCTTTTGGTGCACAAAAGTAGAAGGGGATTGGACTAAATGGCCCAAGGGATCTCTTCCCACCCTCTTTATTATTTTTATTATGATTATTATTAACATTGAGGCTGTATTTGTTCCCATTTGTTTTTGTTTTTTACTTCAAAATAAGAGATATGTAGTGTGCATAGGAATTTGTTTATAGGGTTTTTTCCAACTATAGTCCAGCCCTCCAACGGTCTGACGGACTGTGAACTGGCCCCCTGTTTAAAAAGTTTGGAGACCCCTGTCCTAAACCATCACTTAGGGTTAACTGATAGAGGGCCTCCATCAACACACATGCCCTTTGGAACTGTATGTCAACACATCCACAAAGCAATATTACCTTTCTGAAAGCTGACATCCAATCGGCAGAGGTATGGTGGGAGCTCCTTTGAAAAAGAAAAAGAACAGTGCCGTATTAACTCAAACACCATGTGTTTCATAAGGTTTGCCATCCACAGATTGGAAGAAGGTAGTTATTCCAACTTACTGCGTATTTGACGTCCGATATGTTGACGTCCACCCCTGTCGAGCGCTTGAGGTTCTCGTCATGCGAGACCACAACTTCTTCGTCCTTTGTCAAGTGGCAGTCAAGCTCCAGCATGTCCGTCCCCACGTTGACTGCGCTGAAGAGAGAAAACAAAACCTGAGCTCTGTCTTTGTACCTGCTGCCCATCCTAAAGGTTATCAGTGCCCCTGAGGAAAGAGGATGATCGCAGTTCACAGAGATGTTGCAGTTGGCAAGCCCAAATGTTATTGCAAGATAACTAGTTTCTTGGGGCGGGGTATAAAAATAAAGTTATTATTATTATTATTATTATTATTATTATTATTATTGGGCTGCGTGGTTAATTATATGCTTCCAAATACAAATGCAGCTCGGCGACTTGACATCACCCTCAAAACAAGGGGGGAAAGCTGATGTAACAAAGCAAAACCCTACCCACGTTGAGCACGCTATAAACACATAATATTAATATTAATATTATTATTAATAATAATAATAATAATAATAATAATAATAATAATAATAATAACTTTATTTTTATACCCCGCCCCATCTCCCCGAAGGGACTCGGGGCAGCTTACATGGGGCCTGGCTCGATAAAACAAACAAATAACAATAACAAAGCAATAAAACAATTATCCCAGTAAAAAACATCAACATCAATAAAAACAATCATTAAAATCAACAAGCAGGATACAGTATTAAAAACAGGAGACTAAGTCGTAGATCCCAGGCGAAATGCAGAGTGTTACAAAATGGGGAAAGGAAATTTCACAATTGCGGTATAAAATGGCAAGACAACAACAATGGGACTATTATGGAATGGACAGATAGATCAATCCAGCAACAATTAAACATTGAAGGCCTTTTGGAAGAGCCAGGTTTTTAAGCTCTTCCGGAAGGAGAGGAGGGTAGGGGCCTGCCTGATCTCTCTAGGGAGCGAGTTCCAAAGCCGGGAGGGGGGCCACGATGGAGAAGGCCCTCTCTCTCTCTCTCTCGTCCCCACCAACCGTGACTGAGAGGGTGGTGGGAGCGAGAGAAGGGCCTCCCCCGACGAGCGAAGAGAACGTGTGGGTTCATAGAGGGAGATGCGGTCTCTAAGGTAGGTGGGTCCCAAACCGTTTAGGGCTTTGTAGGTGATAACCTGCACCTTGAATTGGGCCCAGAAAATAAATGGCAGCAAGTGGAGCTCCTTAAACAGAGGCGTTGAACGTGCCCTGTAATTCGCTCCAGTTAAAAGCCTGGCTGCCGAACGTTGTACTAGTTGTAATTTCCGGGCCGTCTTCAAAGGCAGCCCCACGTAGAGCGCATTGCAATAGTCCAGTCTAGAGGTAACTAAGGCATGGACCACCCTGGTCAGATCAGACTTCTCGAGGTATGGTCGCAGCTGGCGCACAAGTTTTAATGGTGCAAAGGCCCTCCCGGCCACGGCCGACACCTGAGCCTCAAGCATCAGCCCCGAATCCAGGAGGACCCCCAAGCTGCAATGGACCTGCGCCTTCAGGGGGAGTGCGACCCCATCAAGCACAGGTTGCCACCCAATACCCCGATCAGACATACGACTGACCTGGAGGACCTCTGTCTTGTCGGGATTAAGTCTCAGTTTGTTCACCCTCATCCAGGCCAACACAGGGGCCAGTCACTGGTCCAGAATCCGAGGGGCTTCCTTGGAATTAGGTGGAAAAGAGTAGTAGAGTTGGGTGTCATCCGCGTAGAGATGGCACCGCACTCCAAAACTCCAGATGACCTCTCCCAGCAGTTTCATGTAGATGTTGAAAAGCAAACATCTTGGGGGACAAAACGTTGCGGGACCCCACAGGTCAATGGCCAGGGGTCCGAGCAGGTGTCCCCCAGCTTCACCAACTGGGAACGGCCCTCCAGGAAGGACTGGAGCCACTGGAGTGCAGTACCCCCAAGGCCCATCCCGGAGAGCCTCCCCAGAAGGATACCATGGTCGATGGTCTCGAAAGCCGCTGAGATGTCCAAGAGAACCAGCAGGGTCACACTCCCCCTGTCCAGCTCCCTGCGGAGGTCATCCACCAAGGCCACCAAAGCCGTCTCGGTACTGAAACCAGGCCTGAAGCCAGACTGTGATTGGTCCAGAAAATCCGTATCTTCCAAGAATCCCTGGAGCTGAGAGGCAACCACCCGCTCCAAGACCTTGCCCAAGAATGGTAGGTTAGAGATTGGCCTGTAGTTATGTTTCAGAGGAAGGAACTGCCAAAGCCACCTCTTATTCCTTGCCTAAGAAAAAATAACAGAGGTTTCCCTAAGTTGACAGGTGATGTGAAGGCACACGTATCCAAAAAAGCCAGTGAGATTATACTGGCGCCCACAACTAGACAATGAACACTATGGCCTTTGTGTTGTCGAAGACTTTCATGGCCAGGATCACAGGGTTGTTGTATATTTTCCGGGTTGTATGGCCATGTTCCAGAAGTATTCTCTCCTGACGTTTTGTAATGTGTAGCATGAATTTGTTGAAAGACTGGTTGTCCTAACATCTTTCCGCGTGACCAAATGTTAACAGGGCGACAAGACATAGCAAACCATCCCCATTGTCAGCTGAAACATGCTTCTTTGGGGGTACAGGCCAATGCTCTATTGATTACAGTCAATTAATCACACAATTTCAAGAAAAGGACTGAACTGTGAGCACATGTTATTCTATAAAATAGATTTAATGGATAGGAAAGTTTCACTGTTGTGTTAAACCCACCATGCTTAGCTCTCCATGAGATCACAAGCTCCTAAATAATTTTCAATAATCCTCATTCAGTTTTGAAAGTATTGGAAGGAAATGTACTTACTGCAACAATACTAAGCAAAGAGAAAGAGTTAACAGCAGGGAGGGTGGGATAATTTCCTTTAATCGCAGGTCCCCACAAAGAACTGTGTTTTTCTCTTGTTGGTAACCTACAAGCAAGCCGTGGTAACCTGGCATTGTATAAGGAGTGATTTGAAAGGTCTTCGGAAAAAAGCACTCCAAGACAGATTGCTTTTGAAATGATTATTATGTTCATGTTGCTATGAGCCCACACAATTTTGGAACAGGCTGGAAGTATATCTGAGGACCAGAAATGCAGAGTACGCCCTTTTTTTAAGACTGAAAAAGCCCCGCTCGGCTTATACTCGGGTGAGGGTCCTGGTTGGCTTATATTTGGGTCAGCTTATACTCGAGAGTATATGGTACATTTACTATTTTATGACCCTGTTCTTTGTGGTTTTTATTCTTATTTCTTTTCTCACCCCGAGTTTTAACTTAGTGTTCATGTGGCCCGCCCTTGTTTTTATTGTTCTTCTGATTTTGCGTTGTAATGTATATTATCATTTATTGTATTGTTCAATGTGTTATGATTTGTTGTTCTTTTTATATTCTGTTATATTGTATTGTTCTGGGCATGGCCCCATGTAAGCCGCCCCGAGTCCCCATTGGGGAGATGGTGGTGGGGTATAAATAAAGTTTATTATTATTGTTATTATTATTATTATTATTATTATTATTATTATTATTATTATTTTACTCTATTATTATTGGTATTATTACATTTATTATTTTACTCTATTATTGTTGTTACTATTACATTTATTTTACTCTATTTTTATTATAATTAATAATACATTTATTATATCACTCTGATATTATATTTATTATTTTACTCTATTTATTACTACATGTATTATTTTCCTGTTTTTATTATTATTATTACACATATTATTTTACTCTATTATTATTAAAAGGATACATAAGCACATTTACATTGAAGAAGATGAGAATAATGATTTGATCAGAGGGTTGTTGTATGTCTTTCGGGCTGTATGTCTTTCAGGCTGATTTGATCAGAGCTGGACAGTCTTATCTTAAATTTGAGCTTTATGTAAATATTCAAAAACATTTAACCTACTGATGCCTCAATTAATGTAATTTTATTAATATCTATTTTTATTTCTGAAATTGACCACCCTCGGCTTATACTGGAGTCAATGTTTTCCCAGTTTTTTTGTGGTAAAATTAGGCTTATATTCAGGTCGGCTTATACTCGAGTATATACAGTATTTAGGCTGTAAATGTAAAGCTAGGATTCTTGTAGAAAGTGGCTAACTCCAGAGGGGGATTTTGGACACTACGATCCAAGCCCCTTTCTACACATTTCAGAAACAACATATTTTTTCAAAGTAGACCTTGGGCTGTACATGAAACTTATGGGAAAGGAGGAGCAATAATGCACAATTGCATACAAAGTCTTTGGCAGAATGGAAAATAGACTCTTAAATTAGATGCAGAAAGGCCACACAGCAAAATAGAACAATATTGACTTTTCTGCTTGTCCTTTAACCTTTGCAGTATGTGTTTTGCCATTTTAAAAATCTGATTGGAAATACTTTAACCCACTGGACAGCTTTTACCATCTGCTGAAGGTTTTCTCAACCTTCTAGTTGCAAGAAAAAGTTTAAGATGTTATTTAAAGAATGTGCTAAGCTTCTGCATTACATTGCAGGGCTAATGCCACGGATTACTACTTCTGGGTTGGTTCCAAAATATTAAAATACCAAACATGATAAATCAAGGTAACTTCTATGAACAAAAAACAAAATACCAGATGTAAAGAAAACTATTTCTCCTTAAAGAGCTTGTAGTGGAAAGCGGGAAAAGCATGGGCACAACTTGGCACATATATCTGATATGCCGAAATTTGATTACTGAAGAGGTTCGGTGGGAACTGACCTTACTTTCTGGGAGTTGTAGTTCACTCACAACCAGAGAAACTGTAACCTGGACTAAACTTGGCACACAGAACCCCCATGACTAACTCTACCTACTGGATGGGTTTCAGGGGACTGACTCACTATAGTGGGAGTTGTAGTTTACCCTACAGCCACATATATACAGAGGAGTGATAAGTGTGGGAGGATGAATGGGGATTTCAGAGAAGGAAAAAACAAAGCAAAATGGAAAAAAACCCAAAAAACCAAAACCACACACACACAAAAACAAAAAAAAACCCCAAACACAAGAAATAGCAATAAAACTAAAATAGTGGTAACCAAAATCAAACAAAAGAGAAATCGATAAATTGACATAAAAGACTATATGACCTATACATAGAACAGATAATTAAAAAATGACTTCCCTCTATTGTGTAGTGTTTTATACCGTGCTCTCTTAGTACATTTGATATACTTATTTCTATTTACTTTAAAGAATGTTTTTTTCTATCCTTCCTATCTAAGACATCTTTATATCATCATTTTATAATTTTCTCTTGATTAGCTCCCAGTCTGTTTGTTGTCTTGGTTTTCCTTGAGTGTTTGACAACGGATATGTTAATTTATCCAAGTTCATAATTTCTAAGATTTTATTGAGCCATGATTTTATATCCGGTCCATTTTTTCCCCTCCAACTTTTAGCGTATGTCATTCTCGCTGCTGTAATTAGGTACAGTAGAGTCTCAATTATCCAACACTCGCTTATCCAACGTTCTGGATTATCCAAGGCATTTTTGTAGTCAATATTTTCAATATATCGTGATATTTTGGTGCTAAACTTGTAAATACAGTAATTACTACACAGCATTACTGCGTATTGAACTGCTTTTTCTGTCAAATTTGTTGTTAAACATGATGTTTTGGTGCTTAATTTGTAAAATCATAACCTAATTTGATGTGTAATAGGCTTTTCCTTAATCCCTCCTTATTATCCAACATATTCACTTATCCAACATTCGGCCGGCCCGTTTATGTTGCATAAACGAGACTCTACTGTACTTATTTCTATTTACCTTTATGAATGCTTTTTCTATCCTTCCTATCTAAGACATCTTTATATCATCATTTTATAATTTTCTCTTTTAAGATAAATCTTGATTAGCTCCCAGTCTGTTTGTTGTCTTGGTTTTCCTTGAGTGTTTGACAACGGATATGTTAATTTATCCAAGTTCATAATTTCTAAGATTTTATTGAGCCATGATTTTATATCTGGTCCATTTTTTCCCCTCCAACTTTTAGCGTACGTCATTCTCGCTGCTGTAATTAGGTAGTTGAACAGTATTTATTTTTATCTTTTTCTATATCATAAATGCCCAGGAGAAAAAATTTAGGATCCAGATTAATCTTAATTAATAATATCTTTTGTATTCTTTGTTGTACTTCTTTCCAGAATTCTCTGGCCTTCTCACACGTCCACTAACAGTGGAAATAGGTCCCTTCATGTTTTACGCATTTCCAACATTAATTTTTTTATAATATATTTTTAAATAGTTTTTATTGAATTTAAATTTTTTTCATACAATAATTACTTTTATCACATAGCAGATATATAATGTATCATACAATGCTTGCATAATTATTTTATATCTATTGTTGATTTATATCTACTACAATGTTAACATTTGCCCATCTATATTTCTTCACCAGTTTATCCCCCCTCCCACCCTGAGCCACTTCTTATATATTGTCCAACCAAAATCTCATTTCTTCCTGTGGCGGTAGCCCTCCATCCCTTTTTTGAAGTCCTTTCTCAATAAATTTTCCCCATACATCCTCAAAATCATTTTTTTCCATATCCCTCTTTTAACTTTTAATTTGCATGTTAGCTTATCATTTATTGCCAAATTCCATACTTCTTTATACCATTCTTCAATCTGAACATTTATTACTTTTCTCCAGTTCCTTGCTATAAGCATTCTTGCGATTGTCAATAAATTTGTTATTGCTTCTTTTTCTTTTTTATCCATCTTATTGTTATTATAAATTGATAACAATGCAATACCAGGGCTGCTTTCCAGTTTGATGTTCATTGTATCCTCTATCTCAGGGGTCCTCAAACTTTTTAAGCCGAGGGCCGATCCACAATCCTTCAGACTGTTGAAGGGCCGGATTATCATTTGAAAAAAATACAAACAAATTCCGATGCACACTGCATATGTCTTATTTGTAGTGCAAAAACAACAACAACAACAACAACAACAACAACGAAAGAACAATACAATATTTAAAATTAAAAACAATTTTAACCAACATACATTTATCAGGATTTCAATGGGAAGTGTGGTCCTGCTTCTGGCCAATGAGATAGTCAAGTTAATTAGGGTTGTTGTTGTTGTTGTTGTTGTTGTGTGCCTTCAAGTCATTTCAGACTTTGGGTGAGCCTAAGTCTAAAATTTATTTATTTATTTATTTATTATTTACTGCATTTATTTACTACATTTGTATCACACCCTTCTCTCTCCAAAGGGGACTCAGAGTGGCTTACAAATTATATGTACATACAATATATTATATTATTAGCATAGCACAATATTAGCATTATATATTACTATATTGAACTATACCACTATACTGTAATATTATTAGTAATATTATATGTAATATAGAATATATAATTAATATTATTATATGGTATTATTATTAGTGTTATATTGTATTACATTATAATATTATTATCAATATTATATGTATATACAATATATTATATTATAAAACTGAGGGCGGGGGCCAGGTAAATGACCTTGGAGGGCCACATCCGGCCCCCGGGCCTTAGTTTGGGGACCCCTGCTCTATCTCTTTAAATATTTTATACCAAAATTTCCTTACATATTTACAATGCCACCACATATGTATATATGTTCCCACTTCTTGACAGCCTCTCCAGCAATTTTTGGATGGTTTTTATTAATATTTGATAGTTTTACTGGTGTTAAATACCATTTCCAAATTATTTTATAATAATTTTCTTTAACTCTTATTGATACATTTTTCAAATGCCTTTGTTTCCACAATTGTGACCATTCCATTTCATTTATTTTCACCTCTAACTCCTCCTCCCATATTTCCTTAAGAGTGGTATTTTTTCTCTCTCCTTCTTTTATTTTTTTTATAATATTTTGATAGTTTTTGGGGGTGCGGTACCATCTAAAAAAAGTTTTTGTCCAATTCTCTTTAAGTTTACCCTACAGCCAGAGAGCACACTGAACCCCACCCATGATGCATCCAGAGCAAACTTGCCCAACATAATCTTTAAGTACTGTGGAGTTTCTTGGGGTTAACCTGGCATGATGACAGTTGTAGTTAATCCACAACCTTATGCATTTTGTCCAATTAAAACATTGACTTTTTCAAATAACTCGGGGTACCCAAGCTAGTTTACAAATAACTAGCTGTGCCCGGCCACGCATTGCTGTGGCGAAGTATGGTAGTATGGGAAATAAAGTATTGAGGAATTGGTGGTAGTTAAGGTAAAGGGTAAAGGTTTTCCCCTGACATTAAGTCCATTATAAATGGGTTATATAGCTGTGTGGAAGGGCCTTGAGTCTACACTGCCATATAATCCAGTTAAAATCAGATAATTTGTATTTTATAGGCAGTGTGGAAGAGGCCTAAGTGAGGCCTAACTCTGCCTGTCCCCTGGGCTGAGTGGGTTGCTAGGAGACCAAGTGGGCGGAGATTAGCCTTCTAACTGGCAGCAATTGGATAAAAACAATTCTTCCTCTCCCTCTAATTAGGACTTTATTTTTCTTTTCTTTTTGTTGTATGAACATAGAGGCACGGATGAGGGGTTGTGCTGCCAAGTTTAGTGTTTCTGGGATGTGTAGTTTTGTTGTTTTGTCCTAGGCCGAAATTTCATTACCCTTTTATATATATAGAAGGAATCACACCCTTGCTTTTCATCTCAGATCTCTCTGAGGATGTGTGGAGTACGTGTCCCACATCTTCAGAACTTGGGTCGATGACAAGCTTGTCACCTACCCTGAGCATGGGTCTTCCTGGGAGAAGCTCGGATTAGAAGCTCGACTTAATCAGGGCAGATCAGGTGTCACTTCAATCTTTAATTAACCCTTTTAATCCATGACCAAACCCCACTGCAGCGAAGCCTGGGAAAGACTCGGTCTTTGGATACTTACTGGCGAAAGGCTGCCATAGTGTTCTCCAGATTTTCTCCAGCACCTGGAAAACAGGAAGAAAAGGGAGTTTTAAAATAAGTTGCAACTAATTTGCTTTATATGTTTACATTTTTACATTGTTAAAGATGATGTTTCAGTAAGAGATCTCTGTCCCCTGATTTCCAGACTTCCAAGGCTGTTCACTAATACCCTGTTTCCACTAAAATAAGACATCCCCAGAAAATAAGACCTAGCAAAGTTTTTGTTTGCAAGCATGCCCGGCGCCCGCCAAACAAAACACCAGAGCATGCAGGATCGGTAAATGTACATACCAGTTGTACATGGAAATAATGGTAGTAACAAGAAATTCAGGAGCCCCGATGGCGAAGTGTGTTAAAGCACTGAAGCTGCTGAACTTGCAGACCAAAAGGTCCCAGGTTCAAATCCCGGGAGCGGAGTGAGCGCCCGCTGTTAGCTCCAGCTTCTGCCAACCTAGCAGTTCGAAAACATGCCAATGTGAGTAGATCAATAGGTGCCGCTCCGGCGGGAAGGTAACGGCTCTTCATGCAGTCATGCCGGCCAAATGACTTTGCAGGTGTCTACGGACAACGCTGGCTCTTTGGCTTAGAAATGGAGATGAGCACCAACCACCAGAGTCAGACATGACTGGACTTAACGTCAGGGGAAACCTTTACCTTTACCTTAACAAGAAATTCTTGGCAGAAGTCACAGTTTGTCTGGTTTGGTTATGTTGGTTTGTGATGACAACTACTGTACAGTATATAATAAATGTTCATTTTTTGAAAAATAAGACATCCCCTGAAAATAAGACCTAGCACATCTTTGGGAGCAAAAAATAATATAAGACACTGTCTTATTTTCGGGGAAACACGGTAAACCCATTCAGAACTACTCCGAACTACAAAAGAACCAAGCAAATGAATTCTAAATTCACCCACTGGACTTATGTGATTCATCTAACTTTCCATGAGAAGGGCTACACACCTGTTACTTGCAACTATTCAGGGCATGGTGCATAATGGGAAAAAAACATGAAACAGGTACATGTATAACAGTGATGGCCAACCTATGACACACGTGTCAGCACTGACACGCCTAGCCATTTTTGCTGACACACTACCGCATGCAGATTGATTGGATGACTATTTTGTGGCCAAATTTGGTGTGATTTGGTCCAGTGGTTTTGTTGTTTACTCCATGGGAATTATGCACATTACATTCTATTATTATTCTATAATAATATCTTTTTATCTTTTGTCCTTGTATGTGATTTTTTATGACTTGTTTTGACTAACATTGACTATTAAAAGGCAGACTCCATTGCATAATCCAGAACATTGCATAAACGAATGTTGGATAAGTGAGATTCTACTGTAATATGAAATAATTACTGTGGTACAATAATACACAACAATATCATCTCAGGACAGTAAATAAAGATCAACACTCTAAAAACACAGCTATTCCATCCAGGAAACAATCAGGGCCATCTAACACCTCCCACCAAACGATTCCCCCCTTCACACAGGAAACCACCCATGCTTTGAACCTACAAGGCCATTCCGTACTCATCACTCTCTCATCTCAGCACAGTAAATAAACAACAACACTCTGAAAACACACAAATTCCATCCAGGAAACAATCACACCCAGCTAACACCTCCCACCAAATGATTCCCCCCTCCAGGCACAGAAGCAGCCAGGCTTTGAAGGTACAAGGCCATTCCGTACTCATCACTCTCTCATCTCAGGACAGTAAATAAAGAGCAACACTCTGAAAACACTGGAATTCCATCCAGGAAACAATCCGGACCACCTAGCACCTCCCAACAAAGCATTCCCCCCCCCCCTCTAACACACAGAACCACCCTGGCTTTGAAACTGCAAGGCCATTCCATACTCTGGGACCAATTTGCAATATATTAATATATATAATAATATAATACATTGTATATACATATAATACTGCTAATAATATTATAATACACTACAATATAATACTAATAACAATACAATATATATATATATATATATATACTAATATTGTGAAATAGTCGTATACTATTATATATTATAGCGTAATATCCTATCATATTTCTTTAATATAATAAATGAAAAAATAATACTGTATAATTTTTGTTGACGGTCACAACAAAAATAAAACCTAATGTAGATTGACCAACACCACTAAAAAAAGCCACAGCAATGCGTGGCCGGACACAGTGTGTGTGTGTGTGTGTGTGTGTGTGTGTGTGTGTGTGTGTGTGTGTGTGTGTATATATATATATATATATATATATATATATATATATATATAATTCTATTATTCTATTGTTATTGTATTATATTATCATATTATTACTATTATATTAGGAGCCCCCAGATGGCGTAGTGGACTAAGTGACTTGAAGGTTGGATTGCTGACCTGAAAGCTGCCAGGTTCGAATCCCACCTGGGGAGAGTGTGGATGAGCTCCCTCTATCAGCTCCAGCTCCATGCGGAGACATGAGAGAAGCCTCCCACAAGGATGGTAAAAACATCAAAACATCCGGGCGTCCCCTGGGCAACGTCCTTGCAGACGGCCAATTCTCTCACTCCAGAAGCAACTCCGGTTGCTCCTGACACGAAAAAAAAAACCTATTATATTATTATATTATTTATTATTCATGACTACATTGAAACTAGAATAGAGAGAAATCAGCATGGAAACTGCAAGAGGTACCATAGATTGTTGTACATAGAAATAATGGTAGTAAATAGTTTTTGATTTATTAAATACAGTTATATATTTACAATTATATATTTTTGTTATTTAAACCATACATATTGCGAAATTATTGTTGTTTTTTTCTCAAAGTGACACACCACCCAAATCATGCTAGGTTTTTATTTTGTGAATTTTGACACACCAAGTGCAAAAGGTTGCCCATCATTGATGTATAAGAAACAAGCTGGAACATCTAACATTTCTCTATACCTTTTCCTTTCTGGCTCACTAAGCTGGTAACGATTGAAACTGGCTACACATCTAAGAAGAATTCAGTGCAACACCAGACTTAAGTCCTGCTATAGAACAACTAATCTACTCCCAACAAAAAGCTCTTTTGTCTTAAGGAAATACTTTGTGCCAAGTCACTGATTCCTGCCAATTACTGTAGTCAAATTTATTTTAAAGTGAGTGAAGGAGGCACGTAATACACATCCCATGCAAACGTGAAGAAAAGTAACGGTACTATAATATTTACGTTCAGTATTTTGCTTATACTGCAGATAACAATGTTTCAACCAGCTGTCCAAGGCAAAACAGATTAGGTAGCAGAACAAAATGTTTTGCAAACACGAATCAAGGAACATGAAAGGCACTGCAGACTAAGTCAACCAGAGAAGTCAGTCATAGTAATCAATTAATTAATTATATATACGTTTTTATATATACAGTAGAGTCTCACTTATCCAACATAAACGGGCCGGCAGAATGTTGGATAAGCGAATATGTTGGATAATAAGGAGGCATTAAGGAAAAGCCTATTAAACATCAAATGAAGTTATGATTTTACAAATTAAGCACCAAAGCATCAGGTTATACAACAAATTTGGCAGAAAAAGTAGTTCAATATGCAGTAATGCTATGTAGGAATTATTGTATTTATGAATTTAGCACCAAAATATCATAATGTATTGAAAACATTGACTACAAAAATGCGTTGGATAATCCAGAACGTTGGATAAGCGAGTGTTGGATAAGTGAGACTCTACTGTATAATAAATTATATATATATATATATATATATATATATATATATATACACGTTTTTAAGGTTTTATAATGTGTTTTAACAATGTTATTAATAGATCTGTTATTGTTTTGTTTTTATGATTGTATTTTGGGCATTAAATTTTGCCAATTTTTGTAAGCCGCCCTGAGTCCCCTCGGGTGAGAAGGGCGGGATATAAATGTTGTAAATAAATAAATAAATAAAATAGTAGAGCACCTGATGAAACAACCTGGAAACAGCATATTATTTGAGGACACAGACATGCTGGACCAGAGAAGCCATTGAAATCCATAAGCATGTGGACAATTTCAACAGAAAGGAGGAAACCATGAAAATGAACCAAATCTGGCTCCCAGTATATGAAAAAATCAGGACACTAAATAAAGAACAACATTCAGAAAACAGACATGAAACAATCAGAGCCAACTAACACCTCCCAACAAAAGATTCCCCCAGGCAGGAAGCAGACAGCCTTTGAAGCTACAAGGCTATTCAGTGCTAATCAAGGTGTCCAATTGCAAGATTTACACTTGCCTCAGACAGACAAGAGTTCTTTCTCCCACCTTGGACATTATTCCACAGATACATAAACCCAACTTGCCTAGTTTCCAACAGACCTTACAACATCTGACGATGTCTGCCATTGATGTGGGCAAAACGTCAGGAGAAAATGCTTCTGGACCATGGCCAGACAGCCCAAAAAACTCACAGCAACCCAATTTTGCAACATAAAAATCTTTATATTTTTCATTGAAATGTAAGAGTAGCTCTCATGTCTGTTTCTCAGGCTCAAAAATAGCTTCTTACTTTGAATCAGGAAACTACTATCCAGACGAGATGAGTTTCAGTATTCTCTCTCTATTTCTTTTTGAGCCATTACATTTCAATTTCAATTTCCTTCCTCAATAGCCAGCACTGCATGGGCATTCAACATGCTTACCTTCACTGGCTGGTTTTAGGGGTTCGCTTCAAATGTTTTTCTCCTCCTGTAACCTTTGTAAACTTCAATATTTGTCCCTCCCGATTCAGCATGGCTGTTATTGCTTTGACCAGACAACTGATAGTACTCTAAAAAATTAAATTACAATGTAGGCTACCAAAAACTTTCTGTACTAGTACTTTCACCATTATTAATAATAAAATAATAATTATTATTATTACTTGTACTTTCACCATTATTGATATTTATTATTTTCCACCATAACTTTCACTTCTGCAGTGGGTTCTCTGGCCACCACGCTACCTAAGGCTGCTTAAAGTCATCAAGCTCATTCATGTGAATATACACATAAATACTTTAAGTCATTTTGAGAGTGTATTCGGCTCAAAATCAAGCAAGGTCTGTACTGAATAATACAACTGAAAGGCACCTGATAAAATTGGTTCTACTTCACTAAAGCTCATGCCACAATTAATCTGCTAAATCCGCGAGGTGCCACACGATTCATGGTTCTGCTTCAAAAGATTAACATAGCTACACCATTCGGGTCGTTATTAATCTAATTACTACATTAAATAAACTTATTGAGGGTGTACAGCATAAAATATATACTGTATACACTCGAATATAAGCCTAGTTTTTCAGCCCTTTTTTTAAGACTGAAAAAGCCCCCCTCGGCTTATACTCGGGTGAGGGTCCTGGTTGGCTTATATTTGGGTCAGCTTATACTCAAGAATATATGGTACTTTAATTATTTTTCTCTATTATTATTGCATTATTACATTTATTACTTTTCTCTATTATTGTTGCTACTATTACATTTATTTTACTCTATTATTATTAATTACATTTATTATTTCATTCTGATCTTATTATTATTGCATGTATTATTTTACTCTTTATTATTACATGTATTATTTTCCTTTATTTATTACTAGCTGTGCCCGGCCACGCGTTGCTGTGGCAAAGTGGTGGTGGTATTGGTTAAAAATTATTGTGTAATTTTTATTTGACGATATTTGCAATTTTTTATTAATTTTATTGTAAGTTATATTTTTATTTATTATATTTTATTATTTTCTTGTATTATTTTTAGTTATTTTCTGTTATTATAGTATTTTATTGTATTAATTTTTAGTGTTTTTTTATTATTTTTATTGGGTTGTTAGGAGACCAAGTTGGAGGAGCTTAGCCTTCTAACTGGCAGCAATTGGATAAAAGCAATTATTCCTCTCTCTCTAATTAGGATTTTATTTTTATTTTATTTTTGTTGTATCAACCTAGAGGCGTGGATGATTGGTTGTGTTGTCAAATTTCGAGGTTGGGGGGCCTGTAGTTTTGTTGTTTTGTGGGTCGCCGCGATGCCATCACTCTCTTATATATATAGATTATTATTATTACATGTATTATTTTACTCTATTATTATTAAAAGGATACATAAGCACATTTACATTGAAGAAGATGAGAATAATGATTTGATCAAAGTTGGACAGTCTTATCTTAAATTTGAGCTTTATGTAAGTACAATAGAGTCTCACTTATCCAACATAAACAGGCCGGCAGAATGTTGGATAAGTGAATATGTTGCATAATAAGGAGGCATTAAGGAAAAGCCTATTAAACATCAAATGAAGTTATGATTTTACAAATTAAGCACCAAAGCATCAGGTTATACAACAAATTTGGCAGAAAAAGTAGTTCAATACGCAGTAATGCTATGTAGTAATTACTGTATTATGAATTTAGCACCAAAATATCACGATGTATTGAAAACATTGACTACAAAAATGCGTTGGATAATCCAGAACGGTGGATAAGCAAGTGTTGGATAAGTGAGACTCTACTGTATATAAATAAAGTATTATTATTATTATTATTTCATTCTGATCTTAGTATTATTATTATTGCATTTATTATTTTACTCTATTATTACATGTATTATTTTACTCTATTATTATTATTATTATTATTATTATTATTATTATTATTACTACAGTAGAGTCTCACTTATCCAACATAAACGGGCCAGCAGAACGTTGGATAAGCAAATATGTTGGATAGTAAGGAGAGATTAAGAAAAAGCCTATTAAACATCAAAATAGGTTATGATTTTACAAATTAAGCATCAAAACATCATGTTATACAACAAATTTGACACAAAAAGTAGTTCAATACGCAGTAATGCTATGTAGTAACTACTGTATTTACTAATTTAGCCCCAAAATATCACAATGTATTGAAAACATTGACTACAAAAATGCGTTGGATAATCCAGAACGTTGGATAAGCGAGTGTAGGATAAGTGAGACTCTACTGTATATAAATAAAGTATTATTATTATTATTTCATTCTGATATTATTATTATTGCATTTATTATTTTACTCTATTTATTATTACATGTATTATTTTACTCTATCATTATTATTATTATTATTATTACATGTATTATTTACTCTATTATTATTAAAAGGATACATAAGCACATTTACATTGAAGAAGATGAGAATAATGATTTGATCGGAGTTGGATAGTCTTATCTTAAATTTGAGCTTTATGTAAGTATTCAAAAACATTTAACCTACTGATGCCTCAATTAATGTAATTTTATTGGTATCTATTTTTATTTCTGAAATTTACCACCCTCGCTTTTTCAATGTTTTCCCAGTTTTTTGTGGTAAAATTTCGTGCCTCGGCTTATATTCAAGTCGGCTTATACTCGAGTATATACGGTATCTATATCCACCATGCACATATACTGGTATGGTATCTATAATTCTATCACCACTGCCTGTAAAATAGTCATGCTCCATTCCTTGCCAGGTTGCAATTTCCACTTAAGAAAAAAATTAACTCAACAGCTGAATAAATTCACTGAAGCCTCTGAATGTATGATCATCCGGCTCAACCTTTTTAACACTACATTTGAGCTTCTGGGTCAGGCAGCCCTAGGGAAATATTATAGGTCGGATTCCCATTCAAAACTTGGCAGGGCGACTTGAGAAACACTTCTGTCCATTTAAAGGTACACAGTTGTAATCTCATTTCTATTGCCTCTTATCTGGAACAGTTTCCTTTGCTCTAACACCTACTTCTCAGACAATGCAGGCTTGTCAGAAGAGAGACAGTTCCCTATCTAGGTCACATTTCTTCAGAGTTGAATTACAGAGGTCGAGGTAAGAAGATCAGGTGTTGGTTCACCTGAAATTTCAGATCACTGGTCTGGTCTTCGCTTTCCAGCCCTGAATACTTGATCCGTTTCTGTTCGAGTCAATACAATGCAGGAATACAGACAGATGATCAGGAATAGAGCAAGAAGGGTGGCAAGAATATGCCTATTGCGGTACCTAAAATTGTGATGGTGCTGAATGTCAGCGTAGCAGCAGATGTATGAAGTCAGTTGAGCGCAGAACGAAAGGACGTCAGAGACGAAGTAAAAAGTATGTACAAAGATTTACTTGACAAGACAAACAGACTTGCAGACAATGGACATAAATAAGACTTTCGATCTAGACCAGGGGTCCCCAAACTAAGGCCCGGGGGCCGGATGCGGCCCTCCGAGGTCATTTACCTGCCCCCCGCCCTCAGTTTTATAATATAATATATTGTATATACATACAATAATGATAATCTATATATATAAAAGAGTGATGGCATCACGGCAGCGGACAAAACAACAAAAGTAAACACCCCACAACCTCGAAAATTGACATCACAACCCCTCATCCATGCCTCTAGGTTGATACAACAAAAAGAAAATAAAAATAAATTCCTAATTAGAGGGAGAGGAATAATTGTTTTTATCCAATTGCTGCCAGTTAGAAGGCTAAGCTCCGCCCACTTGGTCTCCTAGCAACCCACTCAGCCCAGTGTTAATAAAATAATGATAAAAAAATAAATACAAATAATACAATAAAAAATTATGAAAAACACTAAAATAATTAATACAATAAAATACTATAACAAAATGACTAAAAATAATACAACAAAATAATAAAATATAATAAATAAAAAAGATAAGTGACAATAAAATTAATTTAAAAAAATACAAATAACGTCAAATAAAAATTCCACAACAAGTTTCAACCGATACCACCACCACTTTGCCACAGCAACGCGTGGCCGGGCACAGCTAGTAATATTATAATGTAATACAATATAACACTAATAATAATACCATATAATAATATTAATTATATATTCTATATTACATATAATATTACTAATAATATTACAGTATAGTGGTATAGTTCAATATAGTAATATATAATGCTAATATTGTGCTATGCTAATAATATAATATATTGTATGTACATATAATTTGTAAGCCACTCTGAGTCCCCTTTGGGGTGAGAAGGGTGTGATACAAATGTAGTAAATAAATGCAGTAAATAATAAATAAGTAAATAAATTTTAGACTTAGGCTCACCCAAAGTCTGAAATGACTTGAAGGCACACAACAACAACAACAACAACAACAACAACAACCCTAATTAACTTGACTATCTCATTGGCCAGAAGCAGGACCACACTTCCCATTGAAATCCTGATAAATGTATGTTGGTTAAAATTGTTTTTATTTTTAAATATTGTATTGTTCTTTCATTGTTCTTGTTGTTGTTTTTGCACTACAAATAAGACATATGCAGTGTGCATCGGAATTTGTTTATATTTTTTTCAAATGATAATCCGGCCCCTCAACAGTCTGAAGGATTGTGGACCGGCCCTCGGCTTAAAAAGTTTGAGGACCCCTGATCTAGACAAACAGCACAAATCTTCTCAGCAGGCAGAACAGATCTCATCTGATGCAATCAGCTATATACAAACACACTTGTAGTCTGGACACTCCTATCTGGCTCCAGCCACATATCCAAGGTCAATACAGCTTCTTAACAATTAACTCTTTACACACTATAGCATTACCTGGATGATGCAATACATGCTAGACACAAATTTCATTTAAACACTACTAATACACAAATCCCACATTAACACTGAAATAGTCTTAACTCCCTTAGATTGAGTTAATATTTAAGAGACTGACACTGGAGAAGTGGGAAATGGCCTAGGCTCATTTCAAGGTAGACTAAAGGTCTCAGATCACATCTGATGTTGGAAGCTAACCAGGGTCAGATGTGGTTAGCAGTTGGATGGGAAACCACCAATGAATACCAAATACTGTAGGCTATATTTCAGAGGAAGGAACCTACAAAACCATATCTGCTAAACCTTTGTGCCAGCTGATTTGCTGACCTGAAGGTTGCCGGTTCAAATTAGTGACACGGAGTGAGCTCCCATCTGTCAGCTCTAGCTTGTGGGGACATGAGAGAAGCCTCCCAGAAGGATGGTAACACATCCGGGTGTCTCCTGGGCAACGTCTCTGTAGAGGGCCAATTCTCTCACACCAGAAGTGACGCAGTATGTTCTCAAGTCGCTTCTGACATGATAAAAAAATTCTTTGGCTAAGAAAACCTTATGAAATTGATGGGAGCACCATAAGTCAATAGGTGTCTTGAAGGCAGCATGCATAGAAACACTCAGAGGACAAGTCAGCTTTCTATGTTCTTAGGATTTTATAAGAATATATACTGTACTAGCTGTGCCTGGCCACGCGTTGCTGTGGCGAAGTATGGTAGTATGGGAAATAAAGTATTGAGGAATTGGTGGTAGTTAAGGTAAAGGGCAAAGGTTTTCTCCTGACATTAAGTCCATTATAAATGGGTTATACAGCTGTGTGGAAGGGCCTTGAGTTTACACTGCCATATAATCCAGTTCAAATCAGATAATCTGTATTTTATAGGCAGTGTGGAAGAGGCCTAAGTGAGGCCTAACTCTGCCTGTCCCCTGGGCTGAGTGGGTTGCTAGGAGACCAAGTGGGCGGAGATTAGCCTTCTAACTGGCAGCAATTGCATAAAAACAATTATTCCTCTCCCTCTAATTAGGACTTTATTTTTCTTTTCTTTTTGTTGTATGAACGTAGAGGCATGGATGAGGGGTTGTGCTGCCAAGTTTAGTGTTTCTGGGATGTGTCGTTTTGTTGTTTTGTCCTAGGCCGAAATTTCATTACCCTTTTACATATATATACTCAAGTATAAGCCTAGTTTTTCGGCCCTTTTTTTAAGACTGAAAAAGCCCCCCTTGGCTTATACTTATATCATATTACTAATAATATTACCATATAATGATATAGTACAATATAATAATTTAATGCTTACACTGTGCTATGCTAATAATATATTGTATGTTCATTTGATTTGTAAGCTGCTGAGTCCCCTTCGGGGTGAGAAGAGCGGGATATAAATGTAGTAAATAAATAAATAAATACTCGGGTGAGGGTCCTGGTTGGCTTATACAGTAGAGTCTCACTTATCCAACATAAACGGGCCGGCAGAACGTTGGATAAGCAAATATGTTGGATAATAAGGAGAGATTAAGAAAAAGCCTAATAAACATCAGAATAGGTTATGATTTTACAAATTAAGAACCAAAACATCATGTTATACAACAAATTTGACAGAAAAAGTAGTTCATTAGACATTAATGCTATGTAGTAACTACTGTATTTACGAATTTAGCACCAAAATATCACGATATATTGAAAACATTGACTACAAAAATGCGTTGGATAATCCAGAACGTTGGATAAGTGAGACTCTACTGTACTTATAATATTATATTACTAATAATATTACCATATAATGATATAGTACAATATAGTAATTTAATGCTTATATTGTGCTATGCTAATAATATATTCTATGTTCATTTGATTTGTAAGCCGCTCCGAGTTCCCTTCAGGGTGAGAAGAGCGGGATATAAATGTAGTAAATAAATAAATACTCGGGGTGAAGGTCCTGGTTGGCTTATATTTGGGTCAGCTTATACTCGAGAATATATGGTACATTTATTATTTTTCTCTATTATTATTGGTATTATTACATTTATTAGTTTTCTCTATTATTGTTGCTACTATTACATTTATTTTACTCTATTTTTATTATTATTATTAATACATTTATTATTTCACCCTGATCTTATTATTATATGTATTATTTTACTCTATTATTATTAAAAGGATACATAAGCACATTTACATTGAAGAAGATGAGAATAATGATTTGATCAGAGTTTATTTATTTATTTATTTGCTACATTTATATGCCGCCCTTCTCACCCCGAAGGGGACTCAGAGCGGCTTACAAATTAAATTTACATACAATATTATATTAGCATAGTACAATACTGGTAATAAATTACTATATTGTACAGTATCAATATATTGTAATACTAGCTGTGCCCAGCCACACGTTGCTGTGGCGTTGTCTGGTGGTGTTGGTGAGAAATTGTTGAGGTAGTGGTGGTATTGAATGTCTGTTGTATGGTTGTCTTTATGTTTAGTATGCACACTGAAGTGGATTATATGGCAGTGTGGAGTCAAGATAATCCAGTTCAAAGCAGATAATATAAGATTCTAAATGGGTTATATAGATGTGTGGAAGGGCCTGGAGTCTACACTGCCATATAATCCAGTTAAAATCTGATAATCTGTGGAAGAGGCCTAAGTGAGGCCTAACTGTGCCTGTCCCCTGGACTGAGTAGGTTGCTAGGAGACCCAGTGGGCGGAGCTTAGCCTTCAAACTGGCAGCAATTGGATAAAAACTATTATTCCTCTCCCTGTAATTAGGACTTTATTATTCTTTTCTTTTTGTTGTATCAACCTAGAGCCGTGAATGATGGGTTGTGTTGTCAAATTTCGAGGTTGGGGGGCCTGTAGTTTTGTTGTTTTGTCCGCTGCCCTGATGCCATCACTCTTTTATATATATAGATTATTATATATAACAGTGAGGGCTGTTTGGCAGTGGAACTCTCTCCCCCGGACTGTGGTGGAGGCTCCTTCTTTGGAGGCTTTTAAACAGAGGCTGGATGGCCATCTGTCGGGGGTGCTTTGAATGCGATTTCCTGCTTCTTGGCAGGGGTTGGACTGGATGGCCCATGAGGTCTCTTCCAACTCTACTATTCTAGAATTCTATGGATAGTCTTATCTTAAATTTGAGCTTTATGTAAATATTCAAAAACATTTAACCTACTGATGCCTCAATTAATGTAATTTTATTAGTATCTATTTTTATTTCTGAAATTTACCACCCTCGGCTTATACTGGAGTCAATGTTTTCCCAGTTTTTTTGTGGTAAAATTAGGTGCCTCGGCTTATATTCGGGTCGGCTTATACTCGAGTATATACAGTAATATACCTCCCCTCCCTGCCAAGGCAAGCCCTTGCTTGCTTAAAGCATCTTCTCAAAGAACAAAAACAGAAGTTTGACAACAAGGCTCATGTCCACAGTGGAGTACTCCTCTGTCCCTATCACTCCGAGTTTTTATCTTGGTGTTCATGCGGCCTGCCCTTGTTTTACTGTTTCTTTGCTTTTTTGATGTAATGTATATTATCATTTATTGTATTGCTTTTAATTGTGTTATGGTATGCTGTTTTTATATTTTATTATATTGTACTAGCTGTGCCTGGCCACACGTTGCTGTGTTGTCTGGTGGTGTTGGTGAGAAATGGTTGAGGTAATGGTGGTATTGAATGTCTGTTGTATGGTTGTCTTTATGTTGAGTATGCATTTGGTTGTTTGTGTACTGTGAAAGTGGTGAGGGTAGAAGGGGGGGTCTATGTCCCTGTGTAGTATTGTATAGTATTTATACGTTGTCCATGTGTTGTGAATGCTTGGATAGTGTCCTGCTGCATAGTAGAAAGGGTTGGGTTGGATGGCCCTTAGGGGTCTCTCCAAACTCTTGTGCCTGTCCCCTGGGCTGAGTAGGTTGCTAGGAGACCAAGTGGGCGGAACTTAGCCTTGTAACTGGCAGCAACTGGATAAAAACAATTATTCCTCTCCCTCTAATTAGGACTTAATTTTTCTTTTCTTTTTGTTGTATCAACCTAGAGCCGTGGATGATGGGTTGTGTTGTCAAATTTTGAGGTTGGGGGGCCTGTAGTTTTGTTGTTTTGTCCGCTGCCCTGATGCCATCACTCTTTTATATATATAGACTAGCTGTTCCCAGCCACGCGTTGCTGTGGCATAGTCCTAAGTGGGTTTTTATTTGTGGAAGCAAGTATGAATGTTGTAATTGCTCACCTTGATTAGCATTGAATCGCCTTGCAGCTTCAAAGCCTGGTTGTTTCCTCCCTGGGGACTCCTTTGTTGGGAGCTGTTAGCTGGCCCTGATTGTTTCCTGTCTGGAATTCCCGTTTTCAGAGTGTGGTTCTTTATTTACTGTCCTGATTTTGGAGATTATATTGTTCTGTGTGATTATACCACTGTAATTTTTATATTTTATATTTATATTTTTGTATGATTTGCTTAGAACTGGATTATATGTCGCCCCTTCTACACAACTGTATAAAATTCACACTGAACTGGATTATATGGCAGTGGGGACGCAAGATAATCAGATAAATCAGATAACTGTATTTTATAGGCAGTGTGGAAGAGGCCTAAGTGAGGCCTAATTCTGCCTGTACCCTGAGCTGAGTGAGTTGCTAGGAGACCAAGTGGGCGGAGCTTAGCCTTCTAACTGGCAGCAATTGGATAAACTATACAAAATCCCAGAATACTTGTAAAGTATCTATACAAACATAAGATAGTCTATGTACAAAGAAAATGTGTCCAAATGACATATATTATTACAGTTCCCTGTACAAAGCTCAATTTGTACGGGGAACTGTAATAATATATGTCATTTGGACACATTTTCTTTGTACATAGACTATCTTATGTTTGTATAGAGAGCAATTGGATAAAAGCAATTATTCCTCTCTAATTAGGACTTTATTTTTCTTTTCTTTTTGTTGTATCAACCTAGAGCCGTGAATGACGGGTTGTGTTGTCAAATTTTGAGGTTGGGGGGCCTGTAGTTTTGTTGTTTTGTCCGCTGCCCTGATGCCATCACTCTTTTATATATATAGATTGCTCTGGGCATGGCCCCATGTTAGCCGCCCCGAGTCCCCGTTGGGGAGATGGTGGCGGGGTATAAATAAAGTTTTATTATTATTATTATTATATATAACACACCTCAGCCTTGGCCACATCTAGTGTCTGGACACCAGATCATAAAACATGAGCTCCTTGGGATGTGCGGGTTAAGATGTCCTTTGAGGAAGGTTCAGCACCACAATCTGTTATCTCCAAAGCTGTTCAGAGTGCAAAGTTGGCAGCGCTAAAGAGCTCACAAGTGACCTGGAGTAGAGTTCTTCTCTCACACTGGACTTTGCACAGATATATATAAACCTTCCTTGCTTAGTTTCTTCATACCTCACACCTCTGAGGATGCCTTCCATAGATGTGGGCGAAACGTCAGGAGAGAGTGCTTCTAGAACATGGCCTGGAAAAATACAACAACCCTGTGATCCTGGCCATGAAAGCCTTCGACAACACAACGAACTGCAGTAGAGATTGAACCGAGATTGCTTACATGGCCCCATCTATTCATTTAAAAGCTTCTTGGTTGTTTACATGCCTAATGGATTAGAAATGTGACTCAAGCGAAATCCATCGTCTCTTAAATGTCATTGATTGCTTACAATGATCTAGCGGAGCAATTAATAAGAGGCACAGAAGGAATGTACAACGTACCATTGAGAGCAGGGGTCCCCAAACTAAGGCCCGGGGGCCCCTCCACGGTCATTGACCTGGCCCCCGCTCTTAGTTTTAGACTTCGCCTCACCCAAAGTCTGAAATGACTTGACGGCACACAATACCAACAATCCTACTTAACTTGACTATCTCATTGGCCAGAAGCAGACCCACACCTCCCAGTGAAATCATGATAGGTTTATGTCGGTTAAAATTGTTTTTATTTTTAAATATTGTATTGTTCTTTCATCTACTAATACTGTGCTATGGTAATAATGGAATATATTGTGTATACATATAATATTGATGCTAATATTATAATGTAATACAATATAATACCAATAATTATATGATATAATAATATTAATTATATATTATATATTAAATGTAATATTATTATTATTATTATTATTATTATATTATTATTATTATAAAAGCCGCCCTGAGTCCCCTCGGGGAGAAGGGCGGGGTAGAAATATCGGAAATAAATAATAATTTATTATTATTTATTTAATAATAAATAATATTATTTATTATTTATAATAAATGATAATAAATGGTGAAGACCTGGCTTTGCGAACAAGCGTTTAATGAATGAATTATGATGGCTTTAACTCGGTCCGGATTAAGGTTTACGTGCAAGGTTTATGTGGACAAATGGATTAAGTATTTTTATTGTACTGTTTTAAATGTATTTATTGGATTATTTTAAATTGATTGTTTTAATTGTTATGTTTTATTTTTGTACTGCATTGAATTTGCCAGATTGTGAGCCGCCCTGAGTCCCTTCGGGTGAGAAGGGCGGCATAGAAATGATAGAAATAAATAAATAAATAAAGAATATTACGGTATAGTGGTATAGGACAATATAGTAATATATATATATATAAAAGAGTGATGGCATCACGGCAGCGGACAAAACAACAAAAGTAAACACCCCACAACCTCGAAACTTGCCAGCACATCCCAGAAACACTAAACTTGGCAGCACAACCCCTCATCCATGCCTCTAGGTTGATACAACAAAAAGAAAAGATAAATAAACTCCTAATTAGAGGGAGAGGAATAATTGTTTTTATCCAATTGCTGCCAGTTAGAAAGCTAAGCTCTGTTCACTTGATCACCTAGCAACCCACTCAGCCCAGGGGACCCTTTACCTTAACTACCACCAATTCCTCAATACTTTATTTCCCATACCACCATACTTCGCCACAGCAACGCATGGCTGGGCACAGCTAGTAGTAATATATAATGCTAATATTGTGCTATGCCAATAATATTATATATTGTATGTACATACAACTTGTAAGCCACTCTGAGTCCCCTTTGGGGTGAGAGAGGGTGGGGTATAAATGTAGCAAATAAATAAATAGTTGTTGGCATTTGTTTTTTTTTTTTTTTTTTTGCACTACAAATAAGACATGTGCAGTGTGCATAGGAATTTGTTCGTATTTTTTTTCAAATGATAATTTGGCCCCTCAACAGCCTGAGGGACCATGAACCGGCCCTCCACTTAAAAAGTTTGAGGACCCCTGATTGAGAGGAACACTTTAAAACTCACTTGGAAAGGAGGTACGATGAGCAATTCCACCTAAGGCGGAAACTTCATGCCCACACACTTCACCCCTTTGCTTCCTCTATTCCTTGCAGAGTTTCAAGTCACAAACTCTCAGCCTCGGAAATGGATAGAGTTGTCTCAAGGCAGTCACAAGTCGGAAATCGCAACTGGAAAGGATGACCTTAAAATTATAAGGATGAGCAGAGAGATTTGCAACTGCACAGCAATATTCAATTTGGATCAGGAAGCAAAAGGAGAACACACAAACACGTGCATAGTGTGAAGCACTATTTTAAAAAGAGCGAGTGGGATAGCAAGCACTTTACATCCACGAATTGCTCATAAATCTGCTCACCACCAACCTAGTCCTGACCTCTGTTCTAGCTTAAAGAGATTTGACCACATTTCGTACAGATTGTGTGCTAAATCTAAACAGATGGTTGAGGTGGAAGGAAATCAAGGGGACACAACAAGGATCGGAGAAGGTGAAAAAACAGGCAAGGAGAAGCACGGAGAATTTGCAAACCTGCTTCTGAAAGCTCAGGCTGAGCAGATGGTTGGCGAGAGGGAAGCAAGCAAGGGATACAAGATGCCCCTCCCTAAATGGGAGAAAAATTTAGGAAACAGACAAGCTAATGCTTTAAATTGCTGTGTATTTAACTCATGTTTGATCGAGCTTGTCCCCATGTGAGCCACCCCAAGTCCCTTCGGGGAGATGGAGATGGGATAATAATAATAATAATAATAATAATAATAATAATAATAATAATAATAATAATAAATAACGTGCTTTGATTGATAATAATAATAATAACCTGCTTTGATTGAAGTCAAAAATCAGAAACTCCTCAAAGCACAGCAGACAAAGAATCAGTACAAGAAAACCGCACTACAAACTAGAGCTGAGAGCTGGCACAACAAAACATTGCATGGAAAGTTCCTTGACAAAATTGAAGGAAAAGCTGATAAGGAGAAGACCTGGCTCTGGCTCACGAATGGGACCCTGAAGAAGGAGGCAGAAGGCCTGATCCTTGCAGCCCAGGAGCAAGCCATCAGAACAAAGGCCATTAAGGCCAAGATCGAAAAATCAGCTGGTGACCCAAAATGCAGACTGTGCAAGGAAACCGACAAAACCATGGATCATATCCTCAGCTGCTGTAAGAAAATTGCACAGACAGACTACAAACAGAGGCACAACTCTGTGGCCCAAATGATTCATTGGAACTTATGCCTCAAGTACCGCCTCCCAGTAGTAAAGAACTGGTGGGATCACAAACCTGCAAAAGTATTGGAAAATGAGCACGCAAAGATACTGTGGGACTTCCGAATCCAGACTGACAAAGTTCTGGAACACAACACACCAGACATCACAGTTGTGGAAGAGAAAAAGGTTTGGATCATTGATGTTGCCATCCCAGGTGACAGTCGCATTGACAAAAAACAACAGGAAAAACTCAGCCGCTATCAGGACCTCAAGATTAAACTTCAAAGACTCTGGCAGAAACCAGTGCAGGTGGTCCCGGTGGTGATCGGCACATTGGGTGCTGTGCCAAAAGATCTCAGCCAGCATTTGGAAACAACAGACATTGACAAAATTACGATCTGCCAACTGCAAAAGGCCACCCTGCTGGGATCTGCGCGCATCATCCGGAAATACATCACACAGTCCTAGACACTTGGGAAGTGTTCGACTTGTGATTTTGTGATACGAAATCCAGCATATCTATCTTGTTTGCTGTGTCATAATAATAATAATAATAATAATAATAATAATAATAATAATAATAATACAGTCCTAGACACTTGGGAAGTGTTCGACTTGTGATTTTGTGATACGATATCCAGCATATTTATCTTGTTTGCTGTGTCATAATAAAATAATAATTTTATTTTTATACCCTGCCTCCATCTCCCTGGGGGGACTCGGGGCGGCTTACAAATACAGAACGAACATACAATAACATCAAGTGCCGAATAAAAACACGCAAATGTAAATTAAAAAGACATAAAATAAAGTCGCAATCATTAATAAAACACAGGTTAAAATACAGCAATGAAATCATAAAACAAACTGGGCAAAAGTGCGCTAAGTAGGACTTGTAAACATGGAGGAAGTTAAAAGTGCTATAAAAAATAAAATTATTATGATGATTAATGTGTTGTTTTTTTGTGTGTGTCAGGAGCAACCGGAGTTGCTTCTGGAGTGAGAGAATTGGCCGTCTGCAAGGACGTTGCCCAGGGGATGCCCGGATGTTTTGATGTTTTTACCATCCTTGTGGGAGGCTTCTCTCATGTCCCTGCATGGAGCTGGAGCTGATAGAGGGAGCTCATCCACGCTCCCCTCGGGTGGGATTCGAACCTGGCAGCTTTCAGGTCAGCAACCCAACCTTCAAGTCACGAGGCTTTTATCCCTTAGGCCAGGGGTCCCCAAACTAAGGCCGGGGGGCCGGATGCGGCCCTCCGAGGTCATTTACCTGGCCCCCGCCCTCATTTATAATATAATATTTTTATATCCGTTTTAATAATATAATATATTGTATATACATATGATATTGATAATAACATTATCATTTTATACAATACTAGCTGTGCCCGGCCACGCGTTGCTGTGGCAAAGTGGTGGTGGTACTGGTTAAAAATTGTTGTGTAATTTTTATTTGACGCTATTTGCAATTTTTTATTACATTTATTGTAAGTTATATTTTTATTTATTATATTTTATTATTTTCTTGTATTATTTTTAGTTATTTTCTGTAATTATAGTATTTTATTGTATTAATTTTAGTGTTTTTTATTATATTTTATTGGGTTGCTAGGAGACCAAGTTGGAGGAGCTTAGCCTTCTAACTGGCAGCAATTGGATAAAAACTATTATTCCTCTCCCTGTAATTAGGACTTTATTTTTCTTTTCTTTTTGTTGTATCAACCTAGAGCCGTGAATGATGGGTTGTGTTGTCAAATTTCGAGGTTGGGGGGCCTGTAGTTTTGTTGTTTTGTCCGCTGCCCTGATGCCATCACTCTTTTATATATATAGATAATACTAATAATAATACTATATAATATTAATTATATGTTATATATTACATATATTACAGTTTAGTGATATAGTTCAATATAGTAATATATAATGCTAATATTGTGTTATGCTAATAATATAATATACTGTATGTACATACAGCTGCTCTGAGTTCCCTTCGGGGTGATTAGGGTGGGATATAAATGTAGTAAATAAATGTAGTAAATGAATAAATAAATAATTTTGGACTTAAGCTCGCCCAAAGTCTGAAATGACTTGAAGACAGACAACAACAACAATCCTAATTAACCTGACTATCTCATTGGCCAGAAGCAGGCCCAAACTTCCTATTGAAATCCTGATAGGTTTATGTTGGTTAATTTTTTTTTCATTTTTAAATATTGTATTGTTCTTTCATTGTTATTATCATTGTTTTGCACTGCAAATAAGATATGTGCAGTGTGCATAGGAATTTGTTTGGGGTTTTTTCCCCAAATGATAATTCGGCCCCTCAACAGTCTGAAGGATTGTGGACCGGCCCTCTGCTTTAAAAGTTTGAGGACCCCTGCCCTAGGCCACCGGAGGCTCCAATGTGTTGTCGAAGGCTTTCATGGCTGAAATCACTGGGTGGCTGTGAGTTTTCCGGGCTGTATGGTCATGTTCCAGAAGCATTCTCTCCTGACATTTCACCCACATCTATGGCAGGCATTCTCAGAAGTTGTGAGTTTATATATCTGTGGAAGGTCCAGGGTGGAAGAAAGAACTCTTCCGCAGCCACTTTGGCAGCACTGTGTGTGTACAAAGGGAGCAATACCTGCAATTGAGGGGAAGAAGGGAGGTCCAAAAGAGATGTATCCTTCAGACCAGGGGTCCCCAAACTAAGGCCCGGGGGCCGGATGCGGCCCATCAAAGCCATTTATCCGGCCCCCATGGCACAAGGGCAGAAGGGGGTTAGACTAAATGACCCAAGGGGTCTCTTCTTCTCTTACAACCCTTATTATTATTATTATTATTATTATTATTATTATTATTATTATATTTTATGACACAGCAAACAAGATAGATATGCTGGATTTCGTATCACAAAATCACATTATTATTATTATTATTATTATTATTATTATTATTAACATTGAGGCTGTGTAGCCATCTGTCAGGGGTGCTTTGCTAGTGCTTTTGATGCACAAAGGCAGAAGGGGATTGGACTCGATGGCCCAAAGGGTCTCTTCCAACCCTCTTTATTATTATTATTATTATTATTATTATTATTATTATTATTATTATTATTAACATTGAGGCTGGGTGGCCATCTGTCAAGTGTGCTTTGCTTGTGCTTTTGGTGCACAAAGGCAGAAGGGGATTGGACTCAGTGGCCCAAAGGGTCTCTTCCAACCCTCTTTTTTATTGTTGTTGTTGTTATTATTTTATTGTATGACACAGCAAACAAGATAGATATGCTGGAATTATTATTATTATTATTATTATTATTATTATTATTATTATTATTATTATCAACACAACGACGTTGTATGGCACAGCAAACAAGATAGATATGCTGGATTTCGTTTCACAAAACCACAAGTCGAACACTTCCCAAGTGTCTAGGACTGTGTGATGTATTTTCGGATGATGTGTGCAGATCCCAGTAGGGTGGCCTTTTGCAGTTGGCAGATGGTGATTTTGTCAATGTCTATTGTTTCCAAATGCCGGCTGAGATCTTTTGGCACAGCACCCAGTGTGCCCATCACCACCGGGACCACCTGTACTGGTTTCTGCCAGAGTCTTTGAAGTTCAATCTTGAGGTCCTGATAGCGGCTGAGTTTTTCCTGTTGTTTTTCATCTATGCGACTGTCACCTGGGATGGCGACATCAATGATCCAAACCTTGTTCTTTTCCACAACTGTGATGTCTGGTGTGTTGTGTTCCAGAACTTTGTCAGTCTGGATTCGGAAGTCCCACAGTATCTTTGCGTGCTCATTTTCCAATACTTTTGCAGGTTTGTGATCCCACCAGTTCTTTGCTGCTGGGAGGTGGTACTTGAGGCATAAGTTCCAATGAATCATTTGGGCCACATAGTTGTGCCTCTGTTTGTAGTCTGTCTGTGCGATTTTCTTACAGCAGCTGAGGATATTATTATTATTATTATTATTATTATTATTATTATTATTATTATTATTATTATTATTATTGCTCAGTAGCCAGCTATAGTCCGGCCCTCCCACGGTCCGAAGGATCATGAACCGGCCTCGTTTAAAAAGTTTGAGGACCCCTGCTTCAGACAGTAGTGTATCTATATCTATATATCTATATCTACGTATACATCTATATCCATAGTCTATATCTATATCTATCTATATCCATAATAAAAGTGAAAACCCATATGTGTATGGCAGATTCATACCACAGATATTGCCATCTTAAACCGCAAATGCTTCTTTCGCTTCAGGAGACACAAATTAAAGAGGAAGGCAGCAATCCCCTCCCCTTTCCTTGGGAGCGGGAGGGTTTTTTTCTTACAGATTTCAAGGTCATGCTTTTGAAGGAATGAGACCGAGAATAAGGGCTCCTCCATCCCCACTATCATCGTCTTCCCATATGCCCGCTGGATAGGACTAAAAGCTTTTTCCTTTTTTGCAGGTAGAGAGGTCATCTTTGCAAAGCCCATTGCAGTAAACACAACAAAAGAGCCCGAGGCGACTACAAAGGCTGGCACATACATTTGCGTTCAATGCACGGACTGGAATCTGCTTTGTGCATCCCATGTTTTGAAGGTAAGAGATGGCTTTCATTAACCAACCTTCCTGCAAGAACAAGGAAAGTCTGCCTTCCTCTCTCTACAAAATAATAATAATAATAATAATAATAATAATAATAATAATAAAAAACACTCCTCGCTCTTTATAAAGCCTATTAAAGACCATGATGAATCATGGTTTGCACTCATGATCCCACAAATATAGACTGGCAAGCCACACATATAAAACCCACAAATCCATCACTCTGTTTCTTGTCTCTGTTGCTTTTGTGCCAGCAATCCAACCATTTCACCCGGATTCAAGCAACCTTCTCAAGTGTGTCAGAACCAAAACACAGACACTCCCCCAGTATTTAAACACATAAGACAAACCCTCACCCCAAATATTCAAAATATATAATCCCCACCCTTTGATTTAAACACATAAGACAAACCCTCACCCCAAATATTCCAAATTATTATTATTAAAATAATAAAATTATTTTAATTATATTAAAATATTAAAATTATGATGATGATTATTAAAATATATGATCACCACCCTTTGATTTAAACACATAAGACAAACCCTCACCCCAAATATTCAAAATATATGATCCTCACCCTTTGATTTAAACACATAAGACAAACCCTCACCTCAAATATTCAAAATATATAATCCCTACCCTTTGATTTAAATACATAAGACAAACCCTCACCCCAAATATTCAAAATTATTATTATTAAAATAATAAAATTCATAATAATAAAATTATGATTATTAATATTAAAATATATGATCCCCACCCTTTGATTTAAACACATAAGACAAACCCTCACCCCAAATATTCAAAATATATGATCTACACCCTTTGATTTAAACACATAAGACAAACCCTCACCCCAAATATTCAAAATTATTATTACTAAAATAATAAAATTCATAATAATAAAATTCTGATTCTTAATATTAAAATATATGATCCCCACCCTTTGATTTAAACACATAAGACAAACCCTCACCCCAAATATTCAAAATATATGATCCTCACCCTTTGATTTAAACACATAAGACAAACCCTCACCCCAAATTTTCCAAATTATTATTATTAAAATAAGATACTTAAATATATAATAATTAAATATATTAATATAATACTTAGTATACTTATATATAGTTATAACAATGATTTTGATTTTCTATATTATCATACATAATAACAATATAATTAGTATAATTTTATATAATATTATATTATATATAATATATATAATGTATATATACATTATATTTATTTATTTATTATTTACTACATTTATATCCCGCTCTTCCAACCCAGAGGGGACTCAGAGCGGCTTACAAATCAAATGAACATACAATATAATATTAGCATAGCACAATATAAGCATTAAATGACTATATTGTACTATATCATTATATGGTAATATTATTAGTAATATTACATTTAATATATAATATATAATTACAGTAGAGTCTCACTTATCCAAGCTAAACGGGCTGGTAGAAGCTTGGATAAGTGAATATCTTGGATAATAAGGAGGGATTAAGGAAAAGCCTATTAAACATCAAATTAGGTTATGATTTTACAAATTAAGCACCAAAACATCATGTTGTATAACAAATTTGACAGAAAAAGTAGTTCGATACACAGTAATGTTACGTTGTAATTACTGTATTCAAGAATTTAGCACCAAAATATCACGATATATTGAAAACATTGACTACAAAAATGCCTTGGATAATCCAGAACCTTGGATAAGCGAGTCTTGGATAAGTGAGACTCTACTGTAATATTATTATATTGTATTATTATTAGTATAATATTGTATTACATTATAATATTATTATCAATATTATATGTATATTCAAATATATTACATATTTATAAATTATATATATATATAATACTACATACATATATTATATTAACATATAACATTAACAATAACAAATTATTTATATATATGTCATATTAGATATCTATATATATAAGAGAGTGATGGCATCAAGGCGACCCACAAAACAACAAAACTACAGGCCCCCCAACCTCGAAATTTGACAACACAACCCATCATCCACGCCTCTAGGTTGATACAACAAAAAGAAAAGAAAAATAAAGTCCTAATTAGAGAGAGAGGATTAATTGCTTTTATCTAATTGCTGCCAGTTAGAAGGCTAAGCTCCTCCTACTTGGTCTCCTAGCAACCCAATAAAAAATAATAATAAACACTAAAAAATTAATACAATAAAATACTATAATAACAGAAAATAACTAAAAATAATTCAAGAAAATAATAAAATATAATAAATAAAAATATAATTTACAATAAAATTAATAAAAAATGCAAATAAAGTCAAATAAAAATTACACAACAATTTTTAACCAATACCACCACCACTTTGCCACAGCAACGCGTGGCCGGGCACAGCTAGTGTTTTATGTATTGTGTTGTTGAAAGCCTTCATGGCCGGAATCCCTGGGTTGCTGTGAGTTATAAATTATTATTTTATATATATAATACTACATACAGATATTATAGTAACATATAACATATATTACATTAATCTATATATATAAAAGAGTGATGGCATCAGGGCAGCGGACAAAACAACAAAACTACAGGCCCCTCAACCTCGAAATTTGACAACACAACCCATCATCCATGGCTCTAGGTTGATACAACAAAAAGAAAAGAAAAATAAAGTCCTAATTAGAGAGAGAGGAATAATTATTTTTATCCAATTGCTGCCAGTTAGAGGGCTAAGCTCTGCCCACTTGGTCTCCTAGCAACGCACTCAGCCCAGGGGACAGGCACAAGAGTTTGGAGAGACCCCTAAAGGCCATCCAGCCCAACCCTTTCTACTATGCAGCAGGACACAATCCAAGCATTCACAACACATGGACAACGTATAAATATTATACAATACTACACAGGAACATAGGCCCCCTCTACCCTCACCACTTTCACAGGACACAAACAACCAAATGCATACTAAACATAAGGACAACCATACAACAGACATTCAATACCACCACAACCTCAACAAGTTTTCACCAACACCACCAGACAACACAGCAACGCGTGGCCGGGCATAGCTAGTATATTATATTAATATATAACAAATTATTTATATATAGGTCATATTAGATATGTTTTATGTATTGCGTTGTCGAAAGCCCCGGAATCCCTGGGTTACTGTGAGTTTTCCGGGCTGTATAGCTGGAAGAAGCATTCTCTCCTGACATTTCGCCCACATCTATGGCAGGCATCCTCAGAGGCGGTGAGGTCTGTTGGAAACGAGGCAAGTGGGGTTTCTATATCTGTGGGTGGGAGAAAGAACCCTTGTCTGTTGGAGGCAAGTGTCAATATTGCAATGAGCAATATTGAATGGCCTTGCAGCTTCAAAGCCTGGACATCATTCCACAGATATATACACCTCAACTTGCCTACCTCCCAACCGTAAATGAAGGCGAAATGTCAGGAGAGAGTGCTACGAGAACATGGCCAGACAGCCTGGACCCAATCCCAAATGCAACTAAAAAACTGAAAAGAAAGCGGTGAGTAGAACCAGGAAACAAGCCACAAGCGCCCTCACCGCCGCGGTGGGAGATGTGCCGGCATCGGAAGCGGGGCCGCTTGGGCCGGTGGAGCAGAGCCGGGTACTTGAGCAGCACGGCCGAGGTGAGCAGGTAGCCTCCCAGCGTGGAGAGGAGGTACAAGGCGGCCGACATGCTGAGGAGAAGAGGCCCCGAGGCAGCCGCTCCTCCGAAGTGGCCTCTCCGGGCGCCTCCGAGCGACTGAGGGGGAAACCGGAGCCCTTTCCCGCAAACCCCGCCCCTTCTCGGACTGCGCAGGCGCCGAGCCCCCTCATTGGCTGCGGGGAAACGGAGGGGCGGAGACCAAGGAGGGGAAAAAGAGGGGGCGTGGCTTTGGCGACGCTGCTGTGACGTCACAGTGCGTCAGCAAACTAGAACCTCCCTTCTCCCTTCTCAGTCATTCATGAAGAGAGATGGAGATGACAGTGCATCCCTGATTGCAAAAGGCTTGGTCTAGAACAGGGGTCCCCAAACTAAGGCCCGGGGGGCCGGATGCGGCCTTCCAAGGTCTTTTACCTGGCCCCACCCTCAGTTTTATAATATAATATTTTTAGATCATTTTAAATAATATAATATAATGTATCTATATATATAAACTAGCTGTGCCCGGCCACGCGTTGCTGTGGCGTATGTGAATTCTTTGTTAGGTAGGTGGAATAACAGTGAATAGCTTTGTAGCCTGAAAGCCTGGCCATTTTCTTATGTGAATCCTTGTTTGGTGAGGTGGAATAGAAAGGAATAGGCTTGCTGCTTGGAAGGTTAGGTAGTTGCCTTTTAGGGGAATGTTTTTTTGGGGTGGTAGAATTGTAATGAATAGCCTCGGTGGTTCAAAGCCTGGGTGCTTGCTACCTAGGGGAAATCTTTGAGCGAGCTGATCCTGGGCAGCCATGCTGTCCCGAAAAATACCTTGAGTTCCGCACGCATGCGTACATTGCCTGTTGTGGTTTTTGGCCTTTTTTTGGTGTTGTGATTGTGTTTTTTGTGTGATTGTGTTGTATCTTACTGGAGGCACGGATGATGGATTGTGTTGCCAATTTTAGAGTTTGGGGGGTGTTGGGTTTTGTTGTTTTGTGAGTCGCCGTGATGCCAAAAGCCTTTTATATATATAGAAGAGTGATGGCATCACGGCGACCCACAAAACAACAAAACTACAGGCCCCCCAGCCTAAAAATTTGACAACACAACCCATCATCCACGCCTCTAGGTTGATACAACAAAAAAAAAAAAAAAATAAAGTCCTGAATAGAGGGAGAGGAAGAATTGCTTTTATCCAATTGCTGCCAGTCAGAAGGCTAAGCTCCTCCAATTTGGTCTCCTAGCAACCCAATAAAAAAAAAACCAGTAAAAATAATTAAAAACACTAAAAGATTAATACAATAAAATACTATAATAACAGAAAATAACTAAAAAAATACAAGAAAATAATAAAATATAATAAAAAGATAACTTACAATAAAATTAATTTAAAAATAAAAATAACGTCAAATAAAAATTACACAACAATTTTAAACCAATACCACCACCACTTTGCCACAGCAACGCGTGGCCTGGCACAGCTAGTATACATATAATATTGATAATAATATTATAATGTAATACAACATAATACTTTTTTTTCATGTCAGGAGTAACCGGAGTTGCTTCTGGAGTGAGAGAATAGGCTGTTTGCAAGGACGTTGCCCAGGGGACGCCTGGATGTTTTACCATCCTTGTGGGAGGCTTCTCTCATGTCCCCGCATGGAGCTGGAGCTGATAGAGGGAGCTCATCCGCACTCTCCCCGGGTAGGATTCGAACCTGGCAGCTTTCAGGTCAGCAGCCCAACCTTCAAGTCACAAAGCTTTTATCCCCTAGGCCACCGGAGGCACCTACAAATATAATACGAATAATACCATACAATATTAATTATATGATATACAGTATATTACATATAATATTACAGTATAGTGGTTCAATATAGTAATATATAATGCTAATATTGTGCTATGCTAATAATATAATATATTGTATGTACATACAGCTGCTCTGAATCCCTTTCGGGGTGAGAAAGGAGGGATATAAATGTAATAAATAAATGTAGTAAATGAATAAATAAATAATTTTAGACTTAGGCTCGCCCAAAGTCTGAAATGACTTGAAGGCACACAACAACAACAACAACAATCCTAATTCACTTGAATATCTCATTGGCCAGAAGCAGGCCCACACTTCCCATTGAAATCCTGATAGGTTTATGTTGGTTACAAATGTTTTCATTTTTAAATATTGTATTGTTCTTTCATTGTTTTGCACTAAAAGTAAGACATGTGCAGTGTGCATAGCAATTTGTTGGGTTTTTTTTCTCCAAATGATAATTCGGCCCCTCAACAGTCTGAAGGATCATGGACCGGCCCTCTGCTTTAAAAGTTTGAGGACCCCTGGTCTATAATATATATTATTATATTATATTATAAATATAAAAATATATAATATTTATATATACAGTAGGGGGTCCCTGGTGGCAGTGTGTTAAAGCGCTGAGCTGCTGAACTTACGGACTGAAAGGTCCCAGGTTCAAATCCCAGGAGCGGAATGAGCACTCGCTGTTAGCCCCAGCTCCTGCCAACCTAGCAGTTCGAAAGCATGCCAATGTGAGTAGATCAATAGGTACCGCTCCGGCAGGAAGGTAACGGCGCTCCATGCAGTCATGCCAGTGGCCACATGATCTTGGAGGTGTCTACGGACAACGCCGGCTCTTTGGCTTGGAAATTGAAATGAGCACCAACCCCCAGAGTCGGTCACGACTGGACTTAACATCAGGGGAAAACCTTTGCCTTTACCTATATACAGTAGAGTCTCACTTATCCAAGATAAACAGGCTGGCAGAACTTTGGATAAGCGAAAATCTTGGATAATAAGGAGGGATTAAGAAAAAAGCCTATTAAACATAAAATTAGATTATGATTTTACAAATTAAGCACCAAAACATCATGTTTTGCAAGAAATTGTCAGAAAAGCAGTTCAATACACAGTAATGTTATGTAGTAATTACTGTATTTACAAATTTAGTACCAAAACATTGCAACATTGACTACAAAAAAATGACTCCTAAAAGGCAGACTGCCTTGGATAATACAGAACCTTGGATAAGTGAAGCTTGGATAAGCGAGACTCTACTGTAATATTGATAATAATATTATAATGTAGTACAATATAATATTTATTTATTACAGTATTTCTACCCTGCCCTCCTCACCCAATAGGGCAGCTAATAATAATAATAATAATAATAATAATAATAATAATAATAATAATAATAATAATATTGTATAATATAATATTAATTATATATTTAATGTAATATTACAAATAATATTACGGTCTAGTGGTATAGTACAATATAGTAATATATAATGCTAATATTGTGCTATACAAATAATATAATATGTTGTATGTACATACAACATGTAAGCTGCTCTGAGTCCCTTTTGGGGTGAGAAGGGCAGGATATAAATGTCGCTAATAAATAAATAAATAAATAAATAATGTATAATATAATAATGTTAATTATATATATATATATATTATATTAAATGTAATATTACAAATAACATTACGGTATAGTGGTATAGTATCATATAGTAATATATAATGCTAATATTGTGCTATGCTAATAATATAATATATTGTATGTAAATACAACTTGTAAGCCGCTCTGAATCCCCTTTGGGGTGAGAGAGGGTGGGGTATGAATGTAGTAAATAAATAAATAAATAAATAAATAAATAATTGTTGTTGGGGGGTTTTTTTGCACTAAAAATAAGACATGTGCAGTGTGTATAGGAATTTGTTTGTATTTTTTTTTCAAATGATAATTCAGCCCCTCAACAATCTGAGGGACCATGAACTGGCCCTCCATTTAAAAAGTTTGAGGACCCCTGGTCTATAATATCTATATATATAAAAGAGTGATGGCATCACGGCGACCCACAAAACAACAAAGGCCCCCCAACCTCGAAATTTGACAACACAACCCATCATCCACGCCTCTAGGTTGATACAACAAAAAGAAAAGAAAAATAAAGTCCTAATTAGAGGAAGAGGAATAATAGTTTTTATCCATTTGCTGCCAGTTAGAAGGCTAAGCTCCTCCAACTTGGTCTCCTAGCAACCCAATAAAAAATAATAAAAAACACTAAAAAATTAATACAATAAAATACTATAATAACAGAAAATAACTAAAAATAATACAAGAAAATAATAAAATATAATAAATAAAAATATAACTTACAATAAAATTAATAAAAAGTTGCAAATAACGTCAAATAAAAATTACACAACAATTTTTAACCAATACCATCAGCACTTTGCCACAGCAACGCGTGGCCGGCCACAGCTAGTATTATTATATTATACTATATTATAAATATAAAAATATATAATATTTATATTTAATTATAGAGAGATATTTAAAGGTTGGGTTGCTGACCTGAAGGTTTTCAGTTTGAATCTGCGACATGGGGTGAGCTCCCATCTGTCAGCTCTAGCTTGCGAGGACATGAGGGAATCCTCCCAGCAGGATAGTAACACATCCGTGTGTTCCCTCTGTTGACGGCCAGTTCTCCCACACCAGAAGCGACTTGCAGTATGTTCTTAAGTTACTTCTGACACAATTTTAAAAAATACAACTAATATACATCAATCATGTTTTTAACAGAGAAACGCACATTTTTATTTCTCTTTTCTTCATTTCAGTCCACAAATCTTTGCACGTCAGAACTTCATTGACATCTCTACAGAATATGCCCACAATTCCGGCCTCTTGGATAGGTACTTGGCACACATACAACGCTTCGGTAAGTAACAAAAAGTTCTTAAAGAGCATTGAATGTAAAAAAAAAAAATTCAAAACAGTGATTGCTGTTGAAATCCCAGCTGTGATGATTAATCAAAACCCATCATTCAGATTGAGGGGAGGGGAGGAGGAGAGAGGAGAAAATAAACTATTTCCATGCTAATTCAAGCGGTGAAGAGCAGTAAGTCCTATTGTATGACGGCCTTGAGTATTCCTCGTATGACTTTGTAACTCATCAGCTGCTGGTTTTCTTTTGGAGGGAAGCAAGGCCCACGTTCAGTCACGTAAGCATAAGGGAATCGGAGGACCCAGAGTCCATCAGGCGGAAGAGTTATTTCTTGTTTCTCGGGATAGAAAACAGGACAAGGAGGTGGCCCTGGTTGGACCTAAAAGGGGAAGAAGAGAACAGCATAACATTACATTGCTCCCAAAAGGCCAGCTCGTCTCCCAGCTTTCAAAAGACATCCGTTAACAAAGTCTCGGACCAAAAAGTTCCTTTCTACAAAGGCTTTTTATACCCACCCAGCTTTCTCCCTTTCCCCTCATTGCTCACTGTCTCACTGGAAGACAAAGCTACAGAAAAGCAAAGTCTGGGGACGGGGCTTGCTCAACACCACCAAGCACATGAAGCATCCATCCATTTTTCTGGACAATAATAATAATAATAATAATAATAATAATAATAATTTATTTTTATATCCCGCTCCCATCTCCCCCAGGGGGACTTGGGGCGGCTCACTTGGGGAACAAGCCCAATGTCACATATACTAAAGAGTCATACATTAAAACCAATATAAACAATATACCATATATACTCGAGTATAAGCTGACCCGAATATAAGCCGAGGCACCTAATTTTACCACAAACAAACTGGTAAAACATTGACTCCAGTATAAGCCGAGGGTGGGTAAATTTCAGAAATAAAAGTAGATACCAATAAAATTACATGAACTGAGGCATCAGTAGGTTAAATGTTTTTGAATATTTACATAAAGCTCAAATTTAAGGTAAGACTGTCCAACTTCTGATCCAATCATGATTCTCATCTTCTTCAATGTAAATGTGCTTATGTATCCTTTTAATAATAATAGAGTAAAATAATACATGTAATAATAAATAGAGTAAAATAATAAATGCAATAATAATAATAAGATTAGAGTGAAATAATAAATGTATTAATAATAATAATAGAGTAAAATAAATGTAATACAGTAGAGTCTCACTTATCCAACACTCACTTATCCAACGTTCTGGATTATCCAACGCAGTTTTGTAGTCAATATTTTCAATACATCGTGATATTTTGGTGCTAAATTCGTAAATACAGTAATTACTACATAGCATTACTGCGTATTGAACTACCTTTTCTGTCAAATTTGTTGTATAACATGATGTTTTGGTGCTTCATTTGTAAAATCATAACCTAATTTGATGTTTAAAAGGCTTCTCCTTAATGCCTCCTTATTATCCAACATATTTGCTTATCCAACATTCTGCCGGCCCGTTTATGTTGGATAAGTGAGACTCTACTGTAATAATAAATACAGGAAAATAATACAAGTAATAATAAATAGAGTAAAATAATAAATGCAATAATAATAATAAGATCAGAGTGAAATAATAAATGTATTAATAATAATAATAACAATAGAGTAAAATAAATGTAATAGTAGCAACAATAATAGAGAAAAATAATAAATGTATATTCTCGAGTATAAGCTGACCCAAATATAAGCCAACCAGGACCCTCACCCGAGTATAAGCCGAGGGGGGCTTTTTCAGTCTTTAAAAAAGGGCTGAAAAACTAGGCTTATACTCGAGTATATACAGTAACCAATTAAATCATGTTAACAGGATAAAACAGCATATCAGAATATTATAATAATAATAATAATAATAATAATAATAATAATTTTATTCTTGTACCCCGCCCCATCTCCCCGAAGGGACTCGGGGCGGCTCACATTGCCCAACATCACAATATAAAATCAAAACAAAAACACAAATTTACAACAATAAATCAACAACGAGTCTGAGCATAGTGCAATATATTTAGAGGCAAAAATTATACAGGCTGAAGTGCACTCTTGTCCTTGAACGCACTTGTGTCCTTCAAGAAGATGAACAACAAGTAACACACTTTGGAAAACTGGCAATTGTTTTCTGGATGTTTCTTTTTGGAACTCCTTCTTACCTGTGGCGTAAGTGTGATCTGGAGTGGAGCATCAGGAACAACCACAAAGAGCCTCATCAGCTGAGCATAGTGCGGCTTCAGCCCTCGTCCAGGATTCGACGACAGGATATACAGGGGCATGTCGGAATTGAGGGCTTTGAGGGCCGATTCCTTTGGCCCTCCTCCCATCACCTTCATGATCTTCTCGGGTCCCGAACACATGAACCTCCGGCCGCGGGCGTCTTCATACTCAAAGCCCACAAAGGCCCGAGCCACGTCGTCCCGCCGCCTCCCTCGTCCCATGACAACCGAGCTCCTTTTTCCTGGGACAGCCTTGTTGGGAGCCGGCCAGGAATTCGTATCCAGGTCCCCTTCCTCTTCAGTCCGTGTCCGGATGACAATGTCCCAAGGCATTAAGTAGTTTGTTCCTAGAATGAAGCCTTGTTGGTCTAAGCCGGAGTGAAAGTTGTATGCCTTGGCCGGACCAAGCTTCACCAGGGACCAACTGGAAAACTTGGGCAGAAGGCCCTTGGGGCAATTGGAGTGAAGCATCCCAGGCAGATACTCGACAGTCGAGGCCTGGCGGTCTACCAAGCTCGGTCTCTTCTCCCCTTTAGAGTCTGCTGCTTGCCCATGAGCCTCTGTATTGTTCCCTCCTCCTTGTGGGTCTGCAGGATAGGTCCCCAAACTATCTGTGGACTGGCCCAAACTGAGAGCTAAGCTCAGACTGGTGCTTTCCCCCTGAGTCTGTGGCTCCTTTTCCTTTAGTTTCTCAGCTTCCCCTTCAGGAGGGCTGGGAGACACCTCATTTTTGGCTGGCGCTGGATCCGGTGTGCTTGGCTGAAAGATGGGAAAGTTGACGTGGTCCAGTTTCCCACAGCATTTCTCTTCTAAGAGCTAAGAAGGAAAGAAGAGAATAGATGGCATAATTAATGCTTGTAGCATGCAAACTAAGACACCAACCTATCTCACAAGTTTGTCTAAGGATAAGAAAGGGAGGAGAAAATGTGAATTCTTTGGAATACATACACAATACTATATTAATAATGTAGGGTGCTCATATAACACTCTAATCAACAGGTTTTTCAGAATATTTTATTGGGTTAAAATTCAGGCTCACAGCATCCCAGTGATTCTGGCCATGAAAGCCTTTGACAACACATTGACCATCCTATTGTCTAGCTAAAACAGAGCCTACCTGGGGAGGCTAAAAAGTGGTTACCTGGTAGAAATCATAATTTGCTGCTTTGATGTCAAAAGGGTCATCCCGGGGTGCTTGCTTCCTCCCACAGTTGCAGGCGCCAGTGGAGCGAGCCCGGCTGTTGTGATACAACACTGGAGGGTTTCTATCAGGCTCAGGTTTTTCTCCTATGAAGAAAGGCAAAATAATGAAAATATGCTAGGTTTTACTCTTCTGAAAGAATAATAATAATAACAAAATAATAATTTTACTTTTATAAAATATTTTTATAAAATAATAAAAATAATTTTATTTTTATAAAATAAGCAAAGTGAAGAACCTGCTTTGATTGAAGTCAAAAATCAGAAACTCCTCAAAGCACAGCAGACAAAAAACCAATACAAGAAAACCACACTAGAAACTAGAGCTGAGAGCTGGCACAACAAAACATTGCATGGAAGGTTCCTTGACAAAATTGAAGGAAAAGCTGATAAGGAGAAGACCTGGCTCTGGCTCACGAATGGACCCTGAAGAAGGAGACAGAAGGCCTGATCCTTGCAGCCCAGGAGCAAGACATCAGGACAAAGGCAATTCAGGCCAAGATCGAAAAATCAGCTGATGACCCAAAATGCAGTCTGTGCAAGGAAACCGACGAAACCATTGATCATCTCCTCAGCTGCTGTAAGAAAATCGCACAGACAGACTACAAACAGAGGCACAACTATGTGGCCCAAATGATTCATTGGAACTTATGCCTCAAGTACCACCTCCCAGCAGTAAAGAACTGGTGGGATCACAAACCTGCAAACCTGCAAAAATACAAACCTGACTTCCAAAAAATGAAGGAATTACTGAGCGGCATTCCATGGACGCCGATATTAAAAAACAAGGGAGTTAAGGATGGATGGGAGTTTTTCAAAAGTGAAATACTCAAGGCGCAAATGCAAACAGTGCCAACAAAGAAGAAAAATAAGACAAGTGCAAAGAAGCCAGAATGGATGTCCAAAGAACTTCTAACTGAGCTAAAGCTCAAAAGTGACATGCACAAGAAGTGGAAAAGGGGAGAAATCACCAAAGAAGAATTCAAACGTATAGCCAACTCCTGTAGGGAAAAGATTCGCAAGGCTAAAGCGCAAAATGAGCTCAGGCTTGCCAGGGACATAAAAAACAACAAAAAAGGTTTTTTTGCTTATGTTGGTAGAAAAAGGAAGAAAAAGGAGGCGATAGGGCCACTGCAAGGAGTAGATGGGGTGATGGTGACAGGGGATAGGGAAAAGGCAGAACTGCTTAATGCCTTCTTTGCCTCGGTCTTCTCACAAAAAGAAAGCCATCTTCAACCTCAGCAACATGGAATGGACGAAGGATTGGGGGAAATCCAACCCCAAATAGGGAAACAAGTTGTCCAGGAACACCTGGCCACTCTAAACGAATTCAAGTCCCCAGGGCCAGATCAGCTACATCCAAGAGTATTGAAGGAACTAGCGGAATTTATTTCAGAACCACTGGCAATCATCTTCGAGAGTTCTTGGAGAACAGGAGAAGTCCCAGCAGATTGGAGGAGGGCGAATGTGGTCCCTATCTTCAAGAAGGGAAAAAAGAACGACCCAAACAATTACCGTCCGGTCAGCCTCACATCAATACCAGGCAAGATTCTGGAAAAGATCATTAAGGAAGTGGTCTGCAAACACTTAGAAACAAATGCGGTCATTGCTAATAGTCAACACGGATTTACCAAAAACAAGTCATGCCAGACTAATCTGATCTCTTTTTTCGATAGAGTTACGAGTTGGGTCGATACAGGGAATGCCGTGGATGTAGCATATCTAGATTTCAGTAAGGCCTTCGACAAAGTCCCCCACGACCTTCTGGCAAACAAACTAGTAAAATGTGGGCTAGACAAAACTACGGTTAGGTGGATCTGTAATTGGCTAAGCGAACGAACCCAAAGGGTGCTCACCAATGCGTCGTCTTCATCATGGAAAGAAGTGACAAGTGGAGTGCCGCAGGGCTCCGTCCTGGGCCCGGTTCTGTTCAACATCTTTATTAACGACTTAGACGAAGGGTTAGAAGGCACGATCATCAAGTTTGCAGATGACACCAAACTCGGAGGGATAGCTAACACTCCAGAAGACAGGAGCAGAATTCAAAACGATCTTGACAGACTAGAGAGATGGGCCGAAACTAACAAAATGAAGTTCAACAGGGACAAATGCAAGATACTTCACTTCGGCAGAAAAAATGGAAATCAAAGATACAGAATGGGGGACGCCTGGCTTGACAGCAGTGTGTGCGAAAAAGATCTTGGAGTCCTCGTGGACAACAAGTTAAACATGAGCCTACAATGTGATGCGGCAGCTAAAAAAGCCAATGGGATTTTGGCCTGCATCAATAGGGGAATAACGTCTAGATCCAGGGAAGTCATGCTCCCCCTCTATTCTGCCTTGGTCAGACCACACCTGGAATACTGTGTCCAGTTTTGGGCACCGCAGATGAAGGGAGATGCTGACAAGCTGGAAAGCGTCCAGAGGAGGGCAACTAAAATGATTAAGGGTCTGGAGAACAAGCCCTATGAGGAGAGGCTTAAAGAGCTGGGCATGTTTAGCCTGCAGAAGAGAAGGCTGAGAGGAGACATGATAGCCATGTACAAATATGTGAGGGGAAGTCATAGGGAGGAGGGAGCAAGCTTATTTTCTGCTGCCCTGCAGACTAGGACACGGAACAACGGCTTCAAACTACAGGAAAGGAGATTCCACCTGAACATCAGGAAGAACTTCCTCACTGTGAGGGCTGTTCGGCAGTGGAACTCTCTCCCCCGGGCCGTGGTGGAGGCTCCTTCTTTGGAGGCTTTTAAGCAGAGGCTGGATGGCCATCTGTCGGGGGTGCTTTGAATGCGATTTCCTGCTTCTTAGCGGGGGGTTGGACTAGATGGCCCTTGAGGTCTCTTCCAACTCTACTATTCTATGATTCTAAGTATTGGAAAATGAGCACGCAAAGATACTGTGGGACTTCCGAATCCAGACTGACAAAGTTCTGGAACACAACACACCAGACATCACAGTTGTGGAAAGGAAAAAGGTTTGTATCATTGATGTTGCCATCCCAGGTGACAGTCGCATTGACGAAAAACAACAGGAAAAACTCAGCCGCTATCAGGACCTCAAGATTGAACTGCAAAGACTCTGGCAGAAACCAGTGCAGGTGGTCCCGGTGGTGATCGGCACATTGGGTGCTGTGCCAAAACAATAGACATTGACAAAATTATGATCTGTCAACTGCAAAAGGCAACCCTACTGGGATCTGCACGCATTATCCGAAAAAACATCACACAGTCCTAGACACTTGGGAAGTATTCGACTTGTGATTTTGTGATACAAAATCCAGCGTATCTATCTTGTTTGCTGTGTCATAATAAAATTATTATTATTATTATTATTATTTTATTTTTATACCCCACCCCATCTCCCCGAAGGAACTCGGGGCGGCTTACATGGGGCCAAGCCCAGGCTAAACAGACAATGTAAAAACACAACAATAAAACAAATCAATCAACAATAAAACAAATCATAAAACGAATAAGGTCACATAATATAGACATACTTTGATAAAATCCTGGGTTGGCTCCTAAAAGGGACTGGGCCAAAAAAAAGTGTCAGTAGTGTCAGATACAATAGGGGAGTGACTAAGAAGTAAAACAGTCACATGAACAAAGTTCAGATGACACAGAACACAACATCCAGAGAATTTCAAGAACTCTCCTTTTACCCTGCACTTGAAAAATGACTTTCCAGTTCCAGATGAAATTGTCTAACAAATCTAAACTTCCATTCCAAGTATAGTGCCAGCTCTTTTTATGTATTATGATATTTGTGGTCAATTTTTTAAAAAGATTATTATTATTATTATTATTTTATGACTCAGCAAACAAGATAGATATGCTGGATTTCATATCTATATGAGACGTGCCTAGATTTCACTGGGGGTTACGTGAGATTGTACTATTGGAATGTGTCTTTCAGCTGCATATGGTAAATGATTTCTCCTATACTTTGTCCTTTTTAAAATCCAAAACGTAACCTACTTTGTGGATAGCCCTCGTATAAAACTTAAACTACTTTCATCTCCACAACATCTAAATGTCGGATATCCGGAACTTACCCGATTTGGGCAACAAGTGAAACTTATGTACACAGTGCTGATCCGTTAGGCTCCTTTCTTCACACAGCTGGTGCCCGTTGCTCCAAAACTTGTAGCAATCTTCATGTAGTTGGAGGGCATACTTGTGAAAAGCTGGACCCCGGGCGTGTTGGCTGTACACCCGCAAGGCCTGTGCCAGCTGGTTCTTGTGGACCGTCATGGTATAGTTGTGAGGCAGGTTGGATTGGTAGGCGCTGTGAGCCATCGGGAGAGCCTTCTGGCACCGGTTCTCGGAGAACTTGGTGTCAATGTCGAGGTAGCCTTCCAAGACTTTGATGCTCCCCATGATCTTGGATGTCAGCTCCCCAGTGAGAGAAGAAGCGTCGCCACTGTCCTTGCCTTCGATGGCCACTTCGTACAACTTCAGTGCCGTGGCCACCCACTTCTGGTAGGTCGGCAGCTCAAAGTGGGATGGCTGGGGATTCCTCCCCACGCTGTCATCGAAGCCTTTCTTGCCAAGGACCAGTTCCACGTGTTGGAAGAGAAATTCTTTCAAGGTGCAGTCCACCAGCTGTCCGGAGGAGCTGTTGCTGCTGCTGCTCTCGACGTGGAAGGACAACTGCTGCCTCCCGTGCCTCATCATGTGGTACCTCCTCGGCCCGGCGAGCAGGGAGGAGGATTCGCTCTCCCGGGTGGTGCAGTTGCTCCTCAGCTGGTCCAGCAACACCGCAATGGGGTCGTCCCCTTCTTGGGCTCCTCCGGCAACAATATAGACAAAAGCTTGGTTGGCTGGGACGGTGAAGAGGCAGTTGATACTCTGGTTGGTCAGCACCCGGCTCTTGCGGAAGATACGATAGATCTGGTCCTCCAAGGCGTGCTGGAGACGGCGCTTGGGGGAGTGCTTCTTTGGCGGGGGCTTCTCCGGGTGGCTGCACATCTCCTGCCCTCGGCCCGGCGGCGGCTCCACCTTAATAATAATAATAACAATAATAATAAATCTTTTTGTGTCCTGCCACCATCTCCCCAGAGGAACTCAGGGCAGCTCACAGAAGCACTATAGTGCCCCATCTGAACCACAAAACAGAAATATAAAATATGACACTGTAAATCATCACCTTCTCAGAAAAACTTATGTCACAAAGTACTACCACCTCAACTGTTTCATAGGAAATCTGCTACAAAACAGGAGCATTTTTGTTGAGTTCCAGGGTCAGAGAAACAGAAGAACGGCCTGATTCAGGAGTGTGTGCTTGCTCCATCAATGTTTAACATTTACACAAATGACCAGCCACTACCAGATGGGACAGTGTTTCATCTATGCTGACGATCGTGCCATCACCGCTCAAACCTTCACCTTTCTGTTTTTAAATACAGTAGAGTCTCACTTATCCAAGACTCGCTTATCCAAGGTTCTGCCGGCCCGTTTATCTTGGATAAGTGAGACTCTAGTGTATTGTACATTACAACTGTATGCTCAGATCACGGCAAGCATGATAAATAAATAGGTATCAAAGCAACCCTGTACGTATAGTAAGGGTAAAGCTTTTCCCCTGACATTAAGTCTAGTCATGTCCGACTCTGGGGGTTGGTGCTCATCTCCATTTCTAAGCCGAAGAGCAGGCGTTGTCCGCAGACACCTCTAAGGTCATGTGGCCATGCAGTGCCATTACCTTCCCGACGGAGCAGTACCTATTGATCTACTCAGATTTACTAGGGTGGCAGAAGCTGGGGCTGACAGCGGGCATTCACTCTGCTCCCCAGATTCAAACCTGCGACCTTTCGGTCTGCAAGTTCAGCAGCTCAGTGGTTTGACATGCTGTGCCACTAGGGGCTCCAATTCTTATGTGAAATTCCTGGGTAAAGATAAAGGTTTCCACTGACGTTAAGTCCAGTCTTGACCAACTCTGGGGGTTGGTGCTCATCTCCATTTCTAAGATGAAGAGCCGGCGTTGTCAGTAGACACCTCCAAGGTCATGTTGCCATGGAGTGCCATAACCTTCCCGCTGGAGCGGTAACTATTGATCTACTCACACTGTGGGGGGTTGGTGCTCATCTCCATTTCTGAAGAGCCGGTGTTGTCAGTAGACATCTCCAAGGTCATGTTGCCATGGAGTGCCATAACCTTCCCGCTGGAGCGGTACCTATTGATCTACTCACACTGTGGGGGTTGGTGCACATCTCCATTTCTAAGCCGAAGAGCCAGTGTTGTCTGTAGACACCTCCAAGGTCATGTAGCCATGGAGCGCCGTTACCTTCCTGCCAGAGCAGTACCTATTGATTTACTCACACTGTGGTGGGTTGGTGCTCATCTCCATTTCTGAAGAGCCGGTGTTGTCAGTGGACATCTCCAAGGTCATGTAGCCATGGAGTGCCATAACCTTCCCGCTGGAGCAGTACCTATTGATCTACTCGCATTCTGGGGGTTGGTGCTCATCTCCATTTCTAAGCCGAAGAGCCGGCGTTGTCAGTAGACACCTCAAAGGTCATGTCGCCATGGAGCGCCATTACCTTCCCGCCGGAGCAGTACCTATTGCTCTACTCACATTGGCATGTTTTCGAACTGCTAGTGAAGTCCCTACAATGCAATAAAACCTGTGAATATGGGTGAAAGTGTGGATTGGGCACCTTGAGGGCCCCGTTGAGCTGGAAGAGGAAGAGGAGGCGTGGCGGGCAGGGCCGGCAGTTGAGCTTCCAGTCCTTCCCGACGGGGCAGTCCTTGATGGCGGCCTTGAGGGAGGGCAGCACCTTCTGTCGCAGGCCGTCCAGGGCGCGGAAGACGCGGTCGTAGGTGATGTCGAAGGAGCAAGTGGGGTGCACCATGAGCAGGATGTGGCAGACGGAGAAGAGGTAGAGCAGGCTGAGGCAGTGCAGCTTCTCCTGGTGCTTCCAGAACTCGTGGGCCTCGGCGTGGGGCGGGTGGGCACCCAGCCCGGCCCCGGGCGCCCGGCCCTCCAGATCCTTGCAGGCTTGGAGGAGCTGGTGGCTGTCGCAGATGGAAGTCAGCACCAGGTAGAGCACCTTGCAGTCCTGGCTGTAGTAGGCCTGGAGGAGGTTGTAGTCGCCCTGCGAGGAGGAGGAGGAGGAAGAGGAAGCAGAGAAGGAGGAAGAGGAGGAGGAGGAGGAGGAAGAGGAGGAAGAAGTCTCCTCTTTGTGCTCTGCCCCGCCTTCAGGGGGCGCTCTGGCCTGGCCCTGGAAGAGCGGGAAGATCTGCCTGTCGCAGACGGTGTTCACCAGCGCCGCCTTCTCGGAGCTGAGCTGCAGGGCGCTCTTGCCGAAGACGCCCACCACGCACACCTCCTCCTCCTCCTCCTTCCCCTCGCCGCCGCCCTTGCCGCCCAGCACCAGCAGCTCCTGCAAGCCCACCGGGCCCGACCACGACGACGACGCCGCCGCCAACACCACCATCCTCCCGCCGCTCTCTTCCTTGGGACTGGGACTCGGCCTCGCGCAGGCGCAGAAGGGAAGAAAGAAGGCCAAGCCGCGGCGACAACAGGCAAGGCTTGCTTTCCCGTCACGTGATTTCCGTCATCAGCGCTTCCGGGATTTTAGGGGTTGCTGTGCGTTTTCCGACCCATGCTCCAGAAGCATTCTCTCCTGACGTTGCGCCCACATCTCAGGGGTTGTGGAATTTGGAGCCCCCTCCCTTTCCGGGTTGTCATTTTCTTTTTTAGGTTTTTTTTTTTCTCGTGTCAGGAGCAACCTGAGTTGTTTCTGGAGTGAGAGAATTGGCCGTCTGCAAGGACGTTGCCCAGGGGACATTGCCCGGATGTTTTGATGTTTTACCATCCTTATGGTAGGTTTCTCTCATGTCCCCGCATGGAGCTGGAGCTGATAGAGGGAGCTCATCCGCGCTCTCCCCGGGTGGGATTCGAACCTGGCAGCCTTCAGGTCAGCAACCCAACCTTCAAGTCACAAGGCTTTTATCCCCTAGGCCATCAGAGGCTCCTCTTTTTTAGGTTACTGTGCGTTTTCCGGGCCGTGCTCCAGAAGCATTCTCTCCTGACGTTGCGCCCACATCTCAGGGGTTGTGGAATTTGGAGCGCCCTCCCCTTCCGGGTTGTCCTTTTCTTTTTTAGCTTACTGTGCGTTTTCCGGGCCGGGCCCCAGAAGCATTCTCTCCTGACGTTTCGCCCACATCTCAGAGGTTGTGCAATTTGGAATGCCCTCCCCAGAGAGATTAGGCAGGGAATTTAAGACTTGGCATACTGGCTAGGCTTTGATTGTGTGGTGCTGTGATTGTATAGTTCTGCTGTATTAATTTGTTGCAATTGGAATGTGTTTTATGTTGTTGTATTTCATTGCATATTGCTGGGCTTGGTCCCCATGTCAGCCGCCCCAAGTCCCCAAGATGGGACAGGATACAATAATAAATTTACAGTAGAGTCTCACTTATCCAACACTCGCTTATCCAACGTTCTGGATTATCCAACACATTTTTGTAGTCAATGTTTTCAATACATCATGATATTTTGGTGCTAAATTCGTAAATACAGTAATTACTACATAGCATTACTGTGTAATGAACTACTTTTTCTGTCAAATTTGTTGTATAACACGATGTTTTGGTGCTTAATTTGTAAAATCATAACTTAATTTGATGTTTAATAGGCTTTTCCTTAATTCCTCCTTATTATCCAAGATATTCGCTTATCCAATGTTCTGCCGGCCCGTTTATGTTGGATAAGTGAGACTCTACTGTACTGAAAAACCTGCCGACACCACCAGGTCTTCAGTGGTGAAGCTTGGATGTTTACATTTGGCCATTGGCTAGGCTTTGATTGTGTGATGTTGTGATTGTATAGTTCTGCTGTATTAATTTGTTGCAATTCGAATGTGTTTTATGTTATTGTATTTTATTGTCTATTGCTGGGCTTGATCCCCATGTCAGCTTCCCCGAGTCCCTGATATGGGACAGGATACAAGAATAAAGTTATTATTATAGTAGAGTCTCACTTATCCAAGCCTCGCTTATCCAAGCCTCTGGATAATCCAAGCCATTTTTGTAGTCAATGTTTTCAATATATTGCGATAGTTTGGTGCTAAATTCGTAAATGCAGTAATTACAACATAACATTACTGTGTATTGAACTACTTTTTCTGTCAAATTTGTTGTATAACATGATGTTTTGATGCATAATTTGTAAAATCATAACCTAATTTGATGTTTCATAGGCTTTTCCTTAATCCCTCCTTATTATCCAAGATATTCGCTTATCCAAGCTTCTGCCGGCCTGTTTATTTTGGATAAGTGAGACTCTACTGTACTGGAGAAAGGTGGCCAATCATCACCAAAACTGGACAGCGACATGCTAATATCAATCTTCTTTTTCAAACAGAGAAAAGAACAAGCACACCGGCAGAATATAACACTTTGTTTAATAAAAACATATTGCTGTTTTTCAACATTAGTTTGTGGGGTTTTGTAGTTGCATTTATTTTGAGGCATGTCATAAATAGATACCAAATTCCTTGGTTTCATGAGATGCAGAAGCAATCAAGTTTTTATTAATAAGACAGCCTTAAAATTTATTTATTTCGTGTCAAAAGCATTGCACAATAAATACATTTTAAAGTGATGAAATAAAGGAAATCACAAGCAACTAAATAGTTTTAGTTTTAGCATTGGATTAAAATTAATTGAGGATAAAAGATACAAGCAGAAATTGAAGGTGTGAAAGTTTATTCTTTTTCCTTAGGAGGAGGAACAGTGTAAACCTTGGGATGTTGTTTAGGGTAAACAAACTCAGGGAAACAATCCTCAAGCAAAAGCAGAGAAGCTGTCAAAGTACTCACTATAGGTCCTTTATTTGACTTTCTCTTACAGAGAAATCCAAAGGTTTCTGGCCTTCCTCTTGCCAAATGTCTGGCTCTTTCACTGTTGCTTTTCATTTGCTGCAAATGTGCCTGGATGGTGGATTTTTTCCTTTTTATAAATAATACATGCTTTTGAATTTCTTTACACTTAAACACGTCTTCCATGTTCACGAAATATTTTTTTCCAATGTGCAAATGCTGCTCAAAACATTTTAAAGTTGAAAAAAGAAGAGAGAAATTCAAACGCAGTTGAATTGCAATGCTTCAAGATCCAAACAAATTCAAAATCAATCGATCAGCAAAAGTCAAACTCATAAACATGTGCAAGCAGAGTGGGCTTGTAGTCCAACAACCTTGAAGAGTGCCAACTTGGCGAAGGCTGCTCCAGAGTAGCGGGGAAAGCAAAGTATTTTCTTCCAAATAATGTTGGATCGCAACTTCAGACAATCCTCAACAAGGGCTATGCTATTTAAGATTGCTGGTAGTCACATTCAGTAATATATGGGATATATTAAGAGGGCTTCTAAATTCATTTACCTTTCCCTGCTATGTACTTTCTTGTGAGCAAATTCCTTCAGGGCAATCCATCAGAAGGGTGGAAGAAGCCAAGGTTGGACTTCTTATCAGGAGATCTACTAACTTTGCTCTTCAAAGCTGCCTCCATTAGGTAATTGAGCTGGAGAAGGGCTCTTTGGGTGAGCCAACTATTGAGAAAAAAAAGAAGGGTAGCAGATTACAATAGTTGTTGTATGCCTTCAAGTAGTTTCAGATTATGACGGCCCTATTACAGTGGCTTCTAGATCTGAGAGAACTCTGGTTATAGATCGGTTATGTGCAACCTATGACACGCGTGTCAGCACTGACATGCCTAGCCATTTTTGCTGACACGCTGCCGCATGCAGATTGATCGGATGACTAATGTCTTTTGTGGCCAAATTTGGTGTGATTTGGTCCAGTGGTTTTGTTGTTTACTCCATGGGAATTATGCATATTACATTTTTATATCTATATATATAAAAGAGTGATGGCATCAGGGCAGCGGACAAAACAACAAAACTACAGGCCCCCCAACCTCGAAATTTGACAACACAACCCATCATTCACGGCTCTAGGTTGATACAACAAAAAGAAAAGAAAAATAAAGTCCTAATTACAGGGAGAGGAATAATATGTGTTGTCGAAGGCTTTCATGGCCGGGATCACAGGGTTGTTGTATGTCTTTCGGGCTGTGTGGCCATGTTCCAGAAGCATTCTCTCCTGACGTTTCGCCCACATCTATGGCAGGCATCCTCAGAGGTTGTGAGGTATGGAGAAAACTAAGCAAAGAGGTTAATATATATCTGTGGAAAGTCTAGGGTGAGAGAGGTCAGTACAAAGAAAAAACAAAGAAAAAATCAGACAACTTCTAGATCCCACAATTTACAAGAAACTGAAACAAGACCCCACTAACAAAATCACCAGAAAAACGAACACTCTAATCAAGAACTCCTCCATTAACTTTGACATACGCCAACAGCTGTGCAAATCAGAAGCCCTCCCACCCAGGCTTTACGGACTCCCCAAAATCCACAAGGACTCCATCCCACTCAGACCCATTGTAAGTGCCATTGGATCGCCGACTTACAACCTGGCAAAATTTCTGGCTACACAGCTACAAACCCACATTGGGCTCACTGCACATTATATCAAGGACTCTACACACTTTATAGAAAAGATCAGCAACCTCAATCTAAGCACCAAGGACATCCTGATCAGCTTTGATGTGGTGTCCCTTTTTACCAAAGTCCCAGTAGCTGACACCCTCATACTAATCAAACAAAACTTCCCAGAAGACATCACAGCCCTGTTTCACCATTGCCTCACCACTAGCTACTTTCAGGGGGACACTGGATTCTATGAACAGAAGGATGGAGTGGCCATGGGGAGCCCTCTCAGCCCAGTAGTAGCAAATTTCTATATGGAATACTTTGAAAAACAGGCCCTAGAAACAGCACCAAAAAAGCCAACTGTTTGGTTCAGATACGTAGATGACACCTTCACCATTTGGAGCCATGGAGAGGAAGAACTCAGCAAGTTCCTGGACCATCTTAACAGCATCCACCCAAACATCCAATTCACCATGGAAAAAGAAAAGGAAGGAAAACTGCCATTTCTAGATGTTCTGGTCATCCGCAAACCCAATCAACAATTGGGCCACACAGTTTACAGAAAACCTACACACACAGATAGATACCTTCATAAAAACTCCAACCATCACCCAAGTCAAAAAAGGAGCACAATCAAAGCCCTGACAGACCGTGCACAAAGAATCTGCGAACCTCACCTCCTCCAAGGTGAACTCAACCACCTAAACTGGGCTCTCCAGGCCAATGGAGACTCCACCACGGACATCAGAAGAGCTGCAAGGCCAAGAACAAGCCATGAGAGTCAAGACAAAGATCCACCCAGAGGAAAGGTGTCCTTACCATACATCAAGGGAACTACTGACCGCATAGGGAAGCTGATGAAGAAGCACAACCTACAAACTATCTACAAACCCACGAAGAAAATCCAACAAATGCTACGGTCAGCGAAGGACAAGAGGGATCCTCTCTCTTCTGCAGGAGTCTACCAGATACCATGCAGCTGTGGACAAGTCTACATAGGGACCACCAAACGCAGCGCCCAAACAAGAGTCAAAGAACATGAAAGGCACTGCAGACTAATTCAACCAGAGAAATCAGCCATAGCAGAGCATTTGATGAACCAGCCTGGACACAGAATACTATTTGAGAACACAAAAATGCTGGACCATTCTAACAACTATCATGTCAGACTACACAGAGAAGCCATTGAAATCCACAAGCATGTGGACAACTTCAACAGAAAGGAAGAAACCATGAAAATGAACAAAATCTGGCTACCAGTATTACAAAACTCAAAAATCAGAACAGTAAATAAAAAGCAATACTCTGAAAACAGAGGATTTCCAGACATGAATCAACCAAGGGCAGTTAACGACTCTAAACAAAGGATGCCCCAGAGGCAGGAAGAAGACAGCAGATAAGCTTTTCAATGCTAATTTAAGTGATTAACTACACAACATTCATACTGACCTCTCTCACCCTAGACTTTCCACAGATATATATTAACCTCTTTGCTTAGTTTTCTCCATACCTCACCACCTCTGAGGATGCCTGCCATAGATGTGGGCGAAACGTCAGGAGAGAATGCTTCTGGAACATGGCCACACAGCCCAAAAGACATACAACAACCCAGAGGAATAATAGTTTTTATCCAATTGCTGCTCTACCCACTTGGTCTCCTAGCAACCTACTCAGCCCAGGGGACAGGCACAGTTAGGCCTCACTTAGGCCTCTTCCACAGATTATCAGATTTTAACTGGATTATATGGCAGTGTAGACTCAAGGCCCTTCCACACAGCTATATAACCCATTTAGAATCTTATATTATCTGCTTTGAACTGGATTATCTTGACTCCACACTGCCATATAATCCACTTCAGTGTGCATACTAAACATAAAGACTACCATACAACAGACATTCAATACCACCACTACCTCAACAATTTCTCACCAACACCACCAGACAACGCCACAGCAACGCGTGGCCAGGCACAGCTAGTGTGTGTGTGTGTGTGTGTGTATATATATATATATATATACACACACACACAGTAGAGTCTCACTTATCCAAGCTAAATGGGCCGGCAGAAGCTTGGATAAGCGAATATCTTGGATAATAAGGAGGGATTAAGGAAAAGCCTATTAAACATCAAATTAGGTTATGATTTTATAAATTAAGCACCAAAACATCATGTTATACAACAAATTTGACAGAAAAACGTAGTTCAATACTCAGTAATGTTATGTTGTAATTACTGTATTTACGAATTTAGCACCAAAATATCACGATATATTGAAAACATTGACTACAAAAATGGCTTGGATAATCCAGAAGCTTGAATAAGTGAGGCTTGGATAAGTGAGACTCTACTGTATTCATTCTATTATTCTATTATTATTGTAGTATATTATTATATTATTACTATTATATTATTATTATATTATTCATTATTCATGACTACGTTGAAACTACAATAGAGAGAAATCAGCAAGTGGTACCATAGATTGATGTACATGGAAATAATGTTAGTACTGTAAATAGTTTTTGATTTATTAAATACAGTTATATATTTTTGTTATATTTTTGTTATTTAAACTATATATATTGTGAATTTATGTTTTTTTTCTTGAAGTGACACACCACCCAAGTCATGCTAGGTTTTTTTTTGGTGAATTTTGACACACCAAGCGCAAAAGGTTGCCCATCATTGTTATAGATCAGGGGTCCCCAAACTAAGGCCCGGGGGCCGGATGCGGCCCTCCAAGGTCATTTACCTGGCCCCTGCCCTCAGTTTTATAATATAATATTTTTATATCATTTTAAATAATATAATATATTGTATATACATATAATATTGATAATAATATTATAATGTTATACAATATAATACTAATAATAATTCCATATAATAATATTAAGTATATGTTATATATTACATATAATATTACAGTATAGTGGTATAGTTCAATATAGTAATATATAATGCTAATGTGATATGCTAATAATATAATATATTGTATGTACATACAGCTGCTCTGAGTCCCCTTCGGGGTGAGAAGGGCGGGATATAAATGTAATAAATAAATGTAGTAAATGAATAAATAAATAATTTTAGACTTCAAAGGTAAAGGTAAAGGTTTCCCCTGACATTAAGTCCAGTCGTGTCCAACTCTGGGGGTTGGTGCTCATCTTCATTTCTAAGCCAAAGAGCCGGCGTTGTCCATAGACACCTCCAAGGTCATGTGGCCAGTATGACTCCATGGAACGCCGTTATTTTCCCGCCAGAGCAGTACCTATTGATCTACTCACATTTGCATGTTTTCGAACTGCTAGGTTGGCAGAAGTTGGAGCTAACAGCGGGCGCTCACTCTGCTCCCCGGGTTTGAACCTGGGACTTTTCGCTCTGCACGTTCAACAGCTCAGTGCTTTAACACACTGAGCCATCGGAGGCTCCAATTTTAGACTTAGCCTCACCCAAAGTCTGAAATGACACAACAACAATCCTAATTAACTATCTCATTGGCCAGAAGCAGGTCCACACTTCCCATTGAAATCCTGATAGGTTTATGTTGGTTACAATTGTTTTCATTTTTAAATATTGTATTGTTCTTTCATTGTTGTTGTTGTTTTGCACTACAAATAAGACATGTGCAGTGTGCATAGGAACTTGTTTTTTTTTTTTTCCAAATGATAATTCGGCCCCTCCACAGTCTGAAGGATTGTGGACTGGCCCTCTTCTCTAAAAGTTTGAGGACCCCTGTTATAGATGATAGTCCTGGGTTAGATGGATATAAAGCTTGTTTGTGTTATTATACGCCAAGAATCTTGGACAAGTCACACACTCTCAGCCCTATCTTGGACAGCAAAGATCTCCAGTTAGCACCAGACAAAAGAGAAAATATTTCTGCATTGGCAAGCCCGGCTTCCTATTTGTATAACAAAACAAGCTTTCATACCACTGGAAGGGCCACAGAGTCAAGGATTTGATACAACGGCACTGCACATTTAAAGTCTCCTATCAGGATCTATTTTCTCGATGAGCTGACCTGGAATTTGCGCCGTAGAGCCTGGGTCATGAGTGGGGTCAGTCCCGTCCCGGTTTCAGCATTCTCTTTGTTAGTTAATGGGGTTCCACCTGGGCTCCTGGAGAGATAAGAAAAGCAAAGAGTACCCAAAGAGAATCTCCATTCAGACAGAATCCCTTCACCGTTTCCCACTAATGCTCAGAAAGGAGAACAGGAGTAGTTATTACCTCTTAATAGCAAGCTTTTTGAGGTGCTTTCGAAAGTCTAAAGCACCTTTGCTGGGAGTACTGGGTGGAAAGAGAGAGCAAAGATTAAAATTAAAGACAGGATTTATAAAGCATTATATTTCGGTCACCTTTAAGTAGATAATTGTTAAAATAATCTTATTTTAACAAAGACAGCAAAGACAGTTCCATCTTGTCTCCTTTGCATCACCCTCCCCCCTCCCACCAGTAACATGCTATGCTAATTATATATGTGTATGTGTGTGTGTGTGTGTGTATATATATATATATATATACACACACACACACACATACATGTATACATATATACAATACTAGCTGTGCCCGGCCACGCGTTGCTGTGGCATTGTCTGGTGGTGTTGGTGAGAAATTGTTGAGGTAGTGGTGGTATTGAATGTCTGTTGTATGGTTGTCTTTATGTTTAGTATGCACACTGAAGTGGATTATATGGCAGTGTGGAGTCAAGATAATCCAGTTCAAAGCAGATAATATAAGATTCTAAATGGGTTATATAGCTGTGTGGAAGGGCCTGGAGTCTACACTGCCATATAATCCAGTTAAAATCTGATAATCTGTGGAAGAGGCCTAAGTGAGCCTAACTGTGCCTGTCCCCTGGGCTGAGTAGGTTGCTAGGAGACCAAGTGGGCGGAGCTTAGCCTTCAAACTGGCAGCAATTGGATAAAAACTATTATTCCTCTCCCTGTAATTAGGACTTTATTTTTCATTTCTTTTTGTTGTATCAACCTAGAGCCGTGAATGATGGGTTGTGTTGTCAAATTTTGAGGTTGGGGGGCCTGTAGTTTTGTTGTTTTGTCCGCTGCCCTGATGCCATCACTCTTTTATATATATAGATAGACTAGCTGTGCCCGGCTACGCGTTGCTGTGATGTTGTCTGGTGGTGTTGGTGAGAAATTGTTGAGGTAGTGGTGGTATTGAATGTCTGTTGTATGGTTGTCTTTATGTTTAGTATGCATTTGGTTGTTTGTGTACTGTGAAAGTGGTGAGGATAGAGGACACTGTTTATGTTGGATTAGTGAGACTCTACTGTATATTTATAATCTTATATTATCTGCCTAGAACTGCCCCTTCTACACAGCTGTATAAAATGCACACTGAAGTGAATTATCTGGCAGTGTGGACTCAAGATAATCCAGTTCAAAGCAGATAATATAAGATTCTAAATGGGTAATATAGCTGTGTGGAAGGGCCTTGAGTCTATACTGCCATATAATCCAATTAAAATCAGATAATCTGTATCTTATAGGCAGTGTGGAAGAGGCCTGAGGCCTAACTGTGCCTGTCCCCTGGACTGAGTAGGTTGCTAGGAGACCAAGTGGGTGGAGCTTAGCCCTCTAACTGGCAGCAATTGGATAAAAACAATTATTCCTTTCCCTCTAATTAGGACTTTATTTTTCTTTTCTTTTTTTGTATCAACCTAGAGCCGTGGATGATGGGTTGAGTTGTCAAATTTCGAGGTGGGGGGCCTGTAGTTTTGTTGTTTTGTCTGCTGCCCTAATGCCATCACTCTTTTATATATATAGAAGATAATTTACAATAATACATAATATTATAATATATTGTATATGCATATATTAATACTATTCTGTAATACAATATAATGCTAATACAGTAGAGTCTCACTTATCCAAGCTAAACGGGCTGGCAGAAGCTTGGATAAGCGAATATCTTGGATAATAAGGAGAAATTAAGGAAAAGCCTATTAAACATCAAATTAGGTTATGATTTTACAAATTAAGCACCAAAACATCATGTTATACAACAAATTTGACAGAAAAAGTAGTTCAATATGCAGTAATGTTATGTTGTAATTACTGTATTTATGAATTTAGCACCAAAATATCATGATATATTGAAAACATTGACTACAAAAATGGCTTGGATTATCCAGAGGCTTGGATAAGCGAGACTCTACTGTAATGCAATATAATAATATTAATTATATATTATATAGTACATGTAATATTACTAATAATATTACAATATATTGATATAGTACAATATAGTAATTTATTGCCAGTATTGTGCTATGCTAATAATATATTATAGTATGTAAATTTAATTTGTAAGCCGCTTTGAGTCCCCTTCAGGGTGAGAAGGGCGTATTATAAATGTATTAAATAATGTATTAAATATTTATTTAAATGTATTAAATAAATAAACAAATAAATAAACAATAAATTATTTATCTGTACATTAGCAGTACAGACAGATATGAATAGAGCCTACAAGCCTAACTATTAACACACTGTATATAAAATATTGATAAAAAGAGTTCAGTAAGTCAAAATCCTAGTGTCAGTGGTACCATCTATTTGCAATACATATTATTAATTATTTGTTGCTTTCAGTAAAAATGAAGCTAGAGTTGCTATGTGGCCCAAGATTCATGTTAACCAAGATCACCCATCGCAGAAAGATTCTTACATTAAATGATTAGTGACACGAACAAGCGGCCGTGGAGCTTTGGATTTCAGGTTGATGTTTTGCAAATCTGAGACTGTGACTAATGCCTTGCGTTGCTCAAATGGTGATCCCTTCTGCAATTTAAAAGAAAAGAAAATATTGTTATTGCAGCATATATATTTTAAACGAGGGGACATCAGACTCTGGGGTCAAATTTGGTCTTTCTTGGATGGCTATCCAACACTCAGTTATCCAATGTTCTGGATTATCCAATGCATTTTTGTAGTCAATGTTTTCAATACATCATGATATTTTGGTGGTAAATTTGTAAATACAGTAATTACTACATAGCATTACTGCGTATTGAATTACTTTTTCTGTCAAATTTGTTGTATAACATGATGTTTTGGTGCTTAAAATCATAACCTTTTTTGATGTTTAATAGGCTTTTCCTTAATCTCTCCTTATTATCCAACATATTCGCTTATCCAACGTTCTGCCGGCCCGTTTATGTTAGATAAGTGAGACTCTACTGTACTAGCAACCATAATAGAATAAATAATAAATGTAATAATAATACAGTATAAATGTAATAATACCAATAATAATAGAGAAAATTATATTAATTGAGGCATCAGTAGGTTAAATGTTTTTGAATATTTACATAAAACTGTAATTTAAGATAAGACTGTTCAACTCTGATCAAATCATTATTCTCATCTTCTTCAATGTAAATGTGCTTAAATATCCTTTTAATAGTAATAGAGTAAAATAATACATGTAATAATAATAATAATAAACACAGGAAAACAATGCATGTAATAATAGAGTAGAATAATAACTATAATAATAATAAGATCAGAGTGAAATAATAATTGTATTATTATTATTATTATTATTAATAATAATAATAATAATAATAATAATAGAGTAAAATAAATGTAATACAGTACTAGCAACCATAATAGAGTAAATAATAAATGTAATAATAATACAGTAAAATAATAAATGTAATAATACCAATAATAATAGAGAAAAATAATAAATGTACCATATATTCTCGAGTATAAGCTGACCCAAATATAAGCCAACCAGGATTCTCACCTGAGTATAAGCCGAGGGGGGCTTTTTTAGTCCTAAAAAAAGGGCTGAAAAACTAGGCTTATACTCGAGTATATACAGTAATTTATTGGTCTGATGAAAAAGATACACCATCATCCAGCAGCAGCTCTCAAGTCAGCTCAGAATATTAAACCCGAAGAATAGTAAACATACTGCTTCAGAATTACCTTGTCAATCCCAGTGCCGTCCTGTGTTTTCTTTAGTTTTACATTCAGGAGATCCTGGAGTGTGATTTGCATGGGTACATCTTTTTTCGATGAGGTTGCCTGAGGCTAAGCAGGGCAAGAGAAGTGAAAATTTGGTAATAACGTTGTCCACTCTGTCATGACACTAATACACAGACCTGCTGTTTCTAAGATACGTTACCTGCATCTTGATCCCACCGGTCTTTCTGAAGCAAAGAGGTGCTGGTGGAGGAGGTGGTGGAGGGAGAGGCGGAGGCGGAGGTGGCGGGACAGGTGGCACCATCGGTTGGGAAGGAAGAGGCACCGGTCCTGGAAAGCCAACCTCTGTCTTTCCAGGAAAAGCCAGCAATGGACTCCCTGAGCCTTGGCAAGCAAGTGTTTCAGCAGAAGTAGCAGCAACTCCATTCTGGTGAACAGGAGAAAAAAAAGAGACCTCAAAACATTCCCTTGGTTAAGAGGGAGGGAGGCTTTGGAAAAGTAAACACTGATAAGGGAGGGTAAGATGAGGGATAAATATATCATATATTGCTTGACCTTGACCCGATTATAAGCCGGGGGAGGCTATTTCAGCTCATAAAAAGGGCTGAAAAACTCGGCTTATCTTTGCGTATATACAGTTACTAAAATATGTGAATGTGGGATTTGTGTATTGATAGTGTTTGAATGAAATTTGTGTCTTGCCTGCATTGCATACTGATTGCATCATCCAGAGTGTGCTATAGTCTGGAAAGAGTTAATTGCTGAGAAGCTCTGATGACCTTGATGTGTGGCTGGAACTGGGAAGTGTCCAGACACAAGAGTGTGCATTGCTGATTGCATCAGTTCTGTTCTGAGTAGAGTCAAGTCCTGTGTTTGTCTGCAAATCTGTTTGTCTTGATTATTACTGAAGTCAGTAAAACTTGTATATAGTTTTACCATCGTCTCTGATGTCTCTTCATTCTGCGTTCCACTGATTCCATCCAACTACTGCTGCGCTGCAGTTACTCTGACAATTGGTTATGGGCCCCGATTGCCAAATTGAGAAAACAATTTAAATGACCCATCAGCTAAAGCAGGGGTCCCCAAACTAAGGCCCGGGGGCCGGATGCGGCCCATCAAAGCCATTTATCCGGCCCCCACAGCACAAGGGCAGAAGGGGGTTGGGCTAAATGACCCAAGGGGTCTCTTCTTCTCTTACAACCCTTATTATTATTATTATTATTATTATTATTATTATTATTATTATTATTATTATTATTATTATTATTAGAAACACAACAAGATGAGTCCACAGCAGACACTCTGCTGGCTGTTGAATTGGATCATACGTCGGACACTTCCCAAGTGTCTAGAACTGTGTGATGTATCGGTGAATAATGTGTGCAGATCCCAGTCAGGTGGCCTTCTGCAGCTGGCAGGTGGTAATTTTGTCAGTGCCGATTGTGTTTAAGTGCAGGCCAAGGTCTTGAGGCACTGCACCCAGTGTGCCCATCACCAATGGGACCACCCTGACTAGCTTGTGCCAGAGTCTTTGTAATTCGATCTTTAAATCCTCATATTGTATCAGCTTTTCCAGTTGTTTCTCCTCAATCCTGTTGTCACCTGGGATTGCAGTATCGATAATTCATACTTTGTTTTTTAACATGATTGTGAGGTCAGGAGTATTGTGTTCCAAAACCCTGTATTATTATTATTATTATTATTATTATTATTATTAACATTGAGGCTGGGCGGCCTTCTGTCAGGGATGCTTTGCTGGTGCTTTCGGTGCACAAAGGCAGAAGGGGATTGGACTCGATGTCCCAAAGGGTCTCTTCCAACCCTCTTTTTTATTGTTGTTGTTGTTATTATTATTATTATTATTATTATTATTATTATTATTATTATTATTTGTTATTGCTCGGTGGCCAACTATAGTCCGGCCCTCCAACAGTCCAAAGGATCGTGAACTGGCCCCCTGTTTAAAAAGTTTGGGGACCCCTGAGCTAAAGTAACAGTTGCTCCTTCTGTTGACTGCACATCTCTCAGAAAATAAATATTGTTCATAATATGGTGAGTTGCACCTGAGTCCAGCACCCACTTGTTGGTTTGTCTATTGTCTATAATAATTAAAATAATCAAAATATATCCTTAAAATACAGACAAAGTAGGATACAGACAAACTTTGCAAAGAGTAACTGACCTGAACCAATGATTGTAGCCTTAAAAATTCCGTTTCTAGCTTTTCTAACCGTTCCCTGAGTGTGTGGAGCTCCTGCCGATATGCGACTGATGGAAATACTGAGCTTTTCATGACGTCAAAAATCTGGTTAATAGAAGGGAAGAGAGAAAGTGATGGGGAGAATGATTTCTTGTAGAGTTCGGCACAAATTGGGAAGCAGCAAATTTTGCGGCAACAAGAGTCGCAAGAACCAAATCCTACACCAACAAAGTGTATTTCATGCTCTTTAGTGGAAATTTAGAATGGCGAATTCTCAGAATCTTGTTCAGAAAGTGAGATATAAATATTGCATTGAAAGTTTACCTGTAAAACTGTTTTCCAGCACCATAGACAGCAACCTGTGGCTGTGGTCAGCAAAGGTTTCATTGCTCCTGTGAGGCTCAGGACAGCCGAAGGCCGAAAGCAAAGGGGTCTGTTCTGAGTGCGAGGACTTTCTGTAGGCCTACAGAAAATAAAGAAAATGTTTCCTCAATACAGAGCGTCTACATTGATCTATCAATGAGCGCCTCTCAACCTCTCTTCGGTTAGGGGACTAGCAATTATATTTTTCCCAAGCACCATATTTGCACCCATGTTTGATCACAAGCTTGCAGGTAAAAATTGTTAGTGTTTTTGTTGATATAGAGTGAAATGTTCAATCTATTGTTTACGGTTGGATTGTGTGTTTCATTCCGGCAAGCATTCCAGCAGCCAAGAGGTTAATTCTGGCCAGCCCTGATTGATTGCTGGAAGGGCAAATGGCAAGAAAGATACACCACAAGCTGTGAATGGACTTTGGAAAGAAATGGACATTCATGTGGATGCAAACATGTGTCCGGATAGTTTTGGTCACCTAGCAATGTAAATATTGTAAATAAAACCTTAGTGCCGCTGTCTTCAGCAGACATAAATCAGCGAAGCTGTCGTTCTGACGGGTGAGCTGAGGGCTAGCTCATCAATCAAGTCAGGGTCGCCGATACCCTGACAGTCGGGTTATGGGCCCAGCACACTTCCGCTGTGCAACTCCTGTGATAACTTTGATCTTACTTAGCCTTCGAGGATTAATTATTATTATAGGCTCGATTTATCTGCCCATCTAATAATAGGTTGCCTGGCCATGATTATTTCGCACTTTATTGATTTTTAAACTGCGAAACTACCTCTACCATGTTGAAGTTTTCTGCCCTTGGCCCAGTTCCGTGTTTTTAGCCTCCTGTTTTTAACCATTTTATGCTGTATGCTGACTTTTATAACTGTTTACTGATGTTATGTTTTATTGATGCGACATTGTTTTATTGTCGATCTTCATTTTATTGTTTTATTGCTGCTATTGTATTGTTGTCGGGCATGGCCCCATGTAAGCCGCTCTGAGTCCCTCCGGGGAGATGGGGCGGGATATAAAAATAAAGTTATTATTAAAATTATTATTATTATTATTATTATTATTATTATTATTATTATTATTTCTTTTGCAACAGGGAAAGACTTTACTTTAACCTGTTTGCAAATGGAACAATCTAGACATTTGTCACACATCTGTAACTCTGGGTAGACCTTGGCCAATTGTTCCAGACCACGAAAGCCTACATGTCCCATCACTCTGTGTAGGTAAAAAACAATGTCATTTGTATTACTTGCAAGATGGACTGGGAGTCATTCTGTGTAAGGTACAGGATGAGGAAACATGTGAAACAATAGTAGAACAAATCAATTCTGACTGAAATTGCAACAAAATAGTGAACAGAACAGGCAAGAGAAGGTCCCAGGACACTTACTCCGAAGGGAGAACTTTTGGCCGCTGAGGCTGAATCATTCCTTTCCTTCTTTTCATCACATATTTTCTCCTGGCTCTCCATTGACATTGTCGTCGCTTACTTTTGCACATGTTTTTTTCAAGACTCAGTTTATTAACGCAGTTCGCTTGGAGTCCTGCGTGGAGAAGGGTGTCATTAATTCTGTCAACATTAATAATTAAAATAGTGATGGTAGTTTAAATGAGAAAGGCGGTTTAGATGACTGTATCTGTGTGTCTTAAAATAGTGATGGTAGTTTAAATGAGAAAGGCGGTTTAGATGACTGTATCTGTGTGTCTTAAAATAGTGATGGTAGTTTAAATGAGAAAGGCGATTTAGATGACTGTATCTGTGTGTCTTAAAATAGTGATGGTAGTTTAAATGAGAAAGGCGATTTAGATGACTGTATCTGTGTGTCTTAAAATAGTGATGGTAGTTTAAATGAGAAAGGCGATTTAGATGACTGTATCTGTGTGTCTTAAAATAGTGATGGTAGTTTAAATGAGAAAGGCGGTTTAGATGACTGTATCTGTGTGTCTTAAAATAGTGATGGTAGTTTAAATGAGAAAGGCGGTTTAGATGACTGTATCTGTGTGTCTTAAAATAGTGATGGTAGTTTAAATGAGAAAGGCAGTTTAGATGACTGTATCTGTGTGTCTTAAAATAGTGATGGTAGTTTAAATGAGAAAGGCGGTTTAGATGACTGTATCTGTGTGTCTTTTATAGTTCAAACCTATCCATTATTTTAGGTTTGATCATGAAGTGTTTTTGTGCCATGTTTGGTCCAGATCCATAATGCCATGGAGGACACCATGAACATGTACAACCTCCACAAAACCATCCTGCTCATCACCCAAATGAAGTCTTTCCTACGGGGACAATTTCCTCCTAGATTTTCTATTTTTCCTCCACCGCAGACACCCCAGTGTTTCTCTTCATTGGTGTGAAATTTGCATGACTCCACCCACTGCCTCTCCCATCACCCTTTCCTATTCTTTACTATGACACACAGCAAACAGAGGAATTGATTAGCAATAGAACATACTGGAGAGGTTTGGGGAGAATTCACCATGATTTAGAGGAGTTGTAGGTACAGTAGAGTCTCACTTATCCAACATAAACAGGCCGGCAGAACGTTGGATAAGCGAATATGTTGGATAATAAGGAGAGATTAAGAAAAAGCCTATTAAACATCAAAATAGGTTATGATTTTACAAATTAAGCACCAAAGCATCATGTTATACAACAAATCTGACTGAAAAAGTAGTTCAATACGCAGTAATGCTATGTAGTAATTACTGTATTTACGAATTTAGCATCAAAATATCATAATATTTTGAAAACATTGACTACAAAAATGCGTTGGATAATCCAGAACGTTGGATAAGCGAGTGTTGGATAAGTGAGACTCTACTGTACTGGGATGTATAGTTCATCTGCAATTTAAAAGTACTTTTGAAGGAACCATAAGCCAGAAAATAGCAAACTTTTGCCTATGTAGCTTTGCCTTCCTGTGAGCTGGTGCCTTTCTCCAGGAAGTTCTAAAGAGAGAAGAAAGCTCAGAGTAAACAAGTAAGGTCATTGATATCATTTATGCCAAGTAGCTGTGGAAGGTGAGGAAGATCCTTAGCTATTGGTCAATTTTAGATAAGCCAAGATATATATTCTTTGTTTGCTACACACATGTTATGACGGCCATTTGCATGGTACAGACCCACTAGAGTGGGTGCCTACGGCTGTTTTGCCTTATCATCAGCTGTGATAACAATAAAAAGCTGTGATAACAGCCCAAAAGACATACAACCACCCAATAAAAGACTTGTTTTATTGCTGTCTTGGAATTCTCTCCTTTATTTCCCCTTGGCTAGTCTCCAACACTTTGAACTCCACTAATGATGGACCTGGATCTTTCTTGGCACACAGAACTCCCATGACCAAAAAATACTGGAGGTCTTTGGAGGGATTTATAGGAGTTGTAGTTCACCTACATCCAGAGTGTACTATGAACTCAAACAATGATGGATCTGGACCAAACTTATATATCCGATATGCCCAGATTTGACTACTGGTGGGTTTGGAGGGGAATTGGCCTGGACATTTTGGAGTTGTAGGCACTGGGATGTATAGTTCACCTACAATCAGTGAGCACAACAATGATGGATCTGGACCAAACTTGGCATGTATATCCGATATGCCCAGATTTGACTACTGGTGGGTTTGGAGGGGAATTGGCCTGGACATTTTGGAGTTGTAGGCACTGGGATGTATAGTTCACCTACAATCAGTGAGCACAACAATGATGGATCTGGACCAAACTTGGCATGTATATCCGATATGCCCAGATTTGACTACTGGTGGGTTTGGAGGGGAATTGGCCTGGACATTTTGGAGTTGTAGGCACTGGGATGTATAGTTCATCTGCAATCTAAAAGTACTTTTGAAGGGATCATAAGCCAGAAAATAGTAAACTTTTGCCTATGTAGCTTTGCCTTCCTGAGAGCTGGTGCCTTTCTCCAGGAAGTTCTAAAGAGAGAAGAAAGCTCAGAGTAAACAAGTGAGGTCACAGGTATCATTTATGCCAAGTAGGTGTGGAAGGTGGGGAAGATCCTCAGCTATTGGTCAATTTTAGATAAGCCAAGATATATATTCTTTGTTTGCTACACACATGTTGTGACGGCCATTTGCATGGTACGGACCCACTAGAGTGGGTGCCTACGGCTGTTTGCCTTGTCATGTGACAATAATAAAAGGCTTGTTTTATTGCTCTCTTGGGTTAGGGAACTAACCTTCCTTTCTGGGAGTTGTAGTTCACCCACAACCAAGGAAACTGTGACCTCTACTGATAATGGATGTGGACCAAATTTGGTACAAAGAACCCCAATGACTAACTCAACCTACTGGAGGGGTTTGAGGGGACTGGCTCACCATAGTGGGAGTTGTAGTTCACCCTCCAGCCAGAGAGCACACTGAACCTCACCCATGATGCATCCAGAGCAAATTTGTCCAACATCACAAACTTTTAAGTACTGATGGAGTTTCTGGGGGTTAAAATGTAGTATTAAAATGGTATCTTTGTTATTACATTGCTTAGAGCAAGGCATGGGCAAACTTGGGCCCTCCGGGTGTTTTGGACTACAACTCCCACAATTCCTAACAGCCGGTAGGCTGTTAGGAATTGTGGGAGTTGTAGTCCAAAACACCCGGAGGGCCCAAGTTTGCCCATGCCTTGCTCTAAGCAATTAAAAAACTAAGCCTTACCTCTTTAACAAGCCTCACCCAAAGCAGCATCTCTTTCCCAGAGCTAACAATTCAAACCGATTGCTACATGCTCATTGGTTGGACTTCTCCCTCATTCCGTTTCCTTAGCCAATTGGATTTAAAAGATGGGAGAAAAAAAGGACCAATAGGATACAACGATTTGAATGACTGGCAGGCAAAGACCCGCCTTCGGTTTTTTTAAAAAAAGCCAGCCGCTTGTTTCGCCCGCCTGGTTTCTTATTTCAGAACGAAGTGGACAAAGTCCCGCCTCGGTGCCCAACCAGCCTATCAGAGGGCGCCGAAGCTCGCCCTCGCCCAATAGGCGTTCCTGTTTCATGTTGTTTCATCCTTCGGGGGTTAGCTTTGCCCCGGCCCAATCGGCGACGGGAAGGGTTTGAGCGGAGCCAATCAGAGGAGGGAGGTGGTGACAACGGACCAATAGGAGCCGGCGTCTTTTTTTTTTTTGTACGCGGCATAAAAAGGGTGGGTCTTGGCTTGGGAGGGGAGAAGCGCCACCGCCTGAGGAATGTCAACTATTCAACATGGAGACGGCGGTTACTAAGCTCGAGACCATGGTGAGTCTCCGGGCCGTTGGTGGGCCGAAGGGGCCGAGAACGCCCACCGGGAAGGGGCCCCTCAGCGCCAATGAACGGGGCGAGGGCGGGAAAGCGAGGGAAGCGTTCAAAGGCCGGGAAAAACGGAGGCAAGGCTCCCCTCCCCCTCCCCGCTGGGCCAGACCATTCCCCTCAGAAAAGAGGGGGAAACATAGAAGCTGAGGACCCCAAAGGGCGCGTGCCTTGGTATGGCCCATTCCTTTCTTCGCCTGGCTCCTGGGGGCGGGGCTTACCCTTGGGGGCGGGGCCTGTGGGCCAGTCCATTCTTTAGAACCCTGTTAAGGGGGCGGGGCCAACACAAGGGGGCGGGGCTTGGTGTGCTAGCCCTTTTCTAATTCTTCCATATTTTTTGAGCAATTTAGAATTACAGTAGAGTCTCACTTATCCAACATAAACGGGCCGGCAGAACGTTGGATAAGCGAATATGTTGGATAATAAGGAGAGATTAAGAAAAAGCCTATTAAACATCAAAATAGGTTATGATTTTACAAATTAAGCACCCAAACACCATGTTATACAACAAATTCGACAGAAAAAGTAGTTCAATACGCAGTAATGCTATGTAGTAATTACTGTATTTATGAATTTAGCACCAAAATATCATGATGTATTGAAAACATTGACTACAAAAATGCGTTTGATAATCCAGAACATTGGACAAGCGAATATGTTGGATAATAAGGAGAGATTAAGAAAAAGCCTATTAAACATCAAAATAGGTTATGATTTTACAAATTAAGCACCCAAACACCATGTTATACAACAAATTTGACAGAAAAAGTAGTTCAATACGCAGTAATGCTATGTAGTAATTACTGTATTTATGAATTTAGCACCAAAATATCATAATGAATTGAAAACATTGACTACAAAAATGCGTTTGATAATCCAGAACGTTGGACAAGCGAATATGTTGGATAATAAGGAGAGATTAAGAAAAAGCCTATTAAACATCAAAATAGGTTATGATTTTACAAATTAAGCACCAAAACACCATGTTATACAACAAATTCGACAGAAAAAGTAGTTCAATACGCAGTAATGCTATGTAGTAATTACTGTATTTATGAATTTAGCACCAAAATATCATGATGTATTGAAAACATTGACTACAAAAATGCGTTTGATAATCCAGAACGTTGGATAAGCGAGCGTTGGATAAGTGAGACTCTACTGTATAGAGGAATTCAACACACACAACCACCACATCAATATACACCACCATCGCCACAACATCCACCACAACAACACACACCTCCACAACACAATAAACACTATTACAACAACACTCACCATCACCACAACACACATCACAACAACAGCACGCCACCACAACACACGTCACCAATTCAATCAGGGCCAGCTAACACTTCCCTACAAAGGATTCCCCCAGGCAGACCTTGAAGCTGAAAGGCTATTCAGTGCTAATCAAGGTAGCCAGTTTGAACATTCATGCCTGCCTTAAACAGATAGTAGGAGTCTCCGGTGGCCTAGGGGATAAAAGCCTTGTGACTTGAAGGTTGGGTTGCTGACCTGAAGGCTGCCAGGTTCAAATCCCACCCGGGAAGAGTGCGGATGAGCTCCCTCTTTCAGCTCCAGCTTCATGCGGGGACATGAGAGAAGCCTTCCACAAGGATGGTAAAACATCAAAACATCCGGGCGTCCCCTGGCTAACGTCCTTGCAGACTGCCAATTCTCTCACTCTAGAAGCAACTCCAGTGGCTCCTGACACGAAAAAAAAACCACCACATCAACACACACCACCCCAATAAACACTATTACAACAACACGCACCATCACCACAACACACATCACTACAACAACACACCACCACAATACACATTGCCAATTCAATCAGGACCAGCTAACACTTCCCTACAAAGGGTTCCCCCAGGCAGTAAGCAGCCAGACCTTGAATCTGAAATAATAATAATAATAAAACTTTATTTATACCCTGCCACCATCTCCCCGTGGGGACTCAGGGCGGCTTACATGGGGCAGAGGCCCAAACAACATAACGACAAAATATAAGCAACATAATACAATCACAATATAAAACAGATAAAACAGTAATGCAATATATCAATTAAAACAACAATACAGGATAAAAAATTACATTAAAAACACATAAAAGGTAAGACCGTAATAAATACAGGATAGACTATTAAAAACCCTCTGGGGCTGATTAATTATTGGCTGTATCTCCGAAGGCCTGCGGAAACATTTTAACATTCACGCCTACGTTTATTTATTTATCTATTTACTACATTTATATCCCGCTCTTCTCACCCCGGAGGGGACTCAGAATGGCTTACTAATCAAATGTACATGGAATATATTATTAGCTTAGCACAATATAAGCATTACATTACTATATTGTACTATATCATTATATGGTAATATTATTCGTAATATTATATATATATATAATTAATATTATGATATTACATTATTAGTAGTATAATATTGTATTACATTATAATATTATTATCAATATGGTAATTATATACAATATATTATATATTATAGGAGCCCCGGTGGCAAATTGCGTTAAAGCACTGAGCTGCAGACCGAAAGGTCCCAGGTTCAAGCCCCGGGAGTGGAGTGAGCTCCCGCTGTTGCTCCAGCTTCTGCCAACCTAGCAGTTCAAAAACATGCAAATGTGAGTAGATCAATAGGTACCGCTCCAGCGGGAAGGTAACAGCGCTCCATGCAGTCATGCCGGCCACATGGCCTTGGAGGTGTCTATGGACAACGCCGGCTCTTCGGCTTAGAAATGGAGATGAGCACCAACCCCCAGAGTCAGACATGACTGGACTTAATGTCAGGGGAAACCTTTACCTTTATACAATATATTATATATTTATAAATTATTGTATATTATATACAGTAGAGTCTCACTTATCCAAGCTTAAACGGGCCACCAGAACCTTGTATAAGCGAATATCTTGGATAATAAGGAGGGATTAAGGAAAAACCTGTTAAAAATCAAATAAGGTTATGTTTTTACAAGTTATGCACCAAAACATCATGTTATACAACAAATTTGACAGAAAAAATAGTTCAATACGCAGTAATGTTATGTTGCAATTACTGTATTTACTAATTTAGCACCAAAATATCACAATATATTGAAAACATTGACTACAAAAATGCATTGGATAATCCAGAACCTTGAATAAGCGAGTCTTGGATAAGTGAGACTCTACTGTACTAATAATACAAAAAAAATTATATATTATATTTGATATGTAATATTACTAATAATATTACAATATATTGATATAGTACAATATAGTAATTTATTACCAGTACTGTACTATGCTAAAAATATAATATTATATGTAAATTTAATTTGTAAGCCACTCTGAGTCCCCTTTGGTGTAAGAAGGGCGGGATATAAATATACAGTAGAGTTTCACTTATCCAAGCCTCGCTTATCCAAGATTCTGGATTATCCAATGCATTTTTGTAGTCAAATGTTTTCAATATATCATGAAATTTTGGTGCTAAATTCGTAAATACAGTAATTACAACATAACATTACTGCACATTGATATTATTATAATGTAATACAATATTATACTAATAATAATATAATATAATAATATTAATTATATATTAAAAGTAATATTACTAATAATATAGTACAATATAGTAATTTATTGCTTATATTGTGCTATCCTAATACAGTAATATATTGTATGTACATTTGATTTGTAAGCCGCTCTGAGTCCCCTTCGGGGTGAGAAGAGCGGGATATAAATGTAATAAATAAATATTTGGGGGCTGCTTCGCATTACCTCCATTTGAGGGCAGCCTGCTTTATTTCAGCTCCTGGCCGAAACAAAGGCTGTGGGCCTGTCTTTGGGTGGTCTTAATGGAAAGGGTTAAAGGCTGCTGGGCAGCTCCATTCTCTGCTTGCAAATGTTGTGGAAGGTAGAGCTAAGCCATTTGCTTCTCAGCTGCTCAGATTCTCCTCATTGGCTGTCTATTCACCATTAAGCACGGCCCCCCAAATTCATCCCAACACTTTAAAGGCAGCATTATTTGACAAACCTCGTGGCACGGTTTTAATTTTGTTGCACACCGAGAAGTTCCTCTTATTATGTCTTCCAGATTGATTCAAACTCCAGTTCCAATCATTGGCTGTTTTGTTTGGGAGTAATGAGAGTTGCAGTCCAATAGCATCTGGAAAACTATGATGTCCATGTAGACCAGGGGTCCCCAAACTAAGGCCCGGGGGCCGGATGCGGCCCTCCGAGGTCATTTACCTGGCCCCTGCCCTCAGTTTTATAATATAATATATTGTATATACATATAATATTGATAATAATATTATAATGCAATACAATATAACACTAATAATAATACCATATAATAATATTAATTATATATTCTATATTACATATAATATTACTAATAATCTTACAGTATAGTGGTATAGTTCAATATAGTAATATATAATGCTAAAATTGTGCTATGCTAATAATATAATATATTGTATGTACATATAATTTGTAAGCCACTCTGAGTCCCCTTTGGGGTGAGAAGGGTGTGATACAAATGTAGTAAATAAATGCAGTAAATAAATAATAAATTTTAGACTTAGGCTCACCCAAAGTCTGAAATGACTTGAAGGCACACAACAACAACAACAACAACAACAACAACCCTAATTAACTTGACTATCTCATTGGCCAGAAGCAGGACCACACTTCCCATTGAAATCCTGATAAATGTATGTTGGTTAAAATTGTTTTTATTTTTAAATATTGTATTGTTCTTTTATTGTTGTTGTTGTTGTTGTTGTTGTTGTTGCTGTTGTTTTTGCACTACAAATAAGACATATGCAGTGTGCATCAGAATTTGTTTGTATTTTTTTTCAAATGATAATCAGGCCCCTCAACAGCCTGAAGGATTGTGGACCGGCCCTCAGCTTAAAAAGTTTGAGGACCCCTGATGTAGACTTTGCAGTACAACTTGTAATACAATATTATACTAATAATAATAATGCAATATAATATTAATTATATATTAAATGTAATATTACTAATAATATTACAGTATAGTGATATAGTACAATATAGTAATTTAATGCTTATATTGTGCTATGCTAATAATATATTGTATGTCCATTTGATTTGTAAGCTACTCTGAGTCCTCACCCTCCGGCGTGAGGAGTGGGATATAAATGTAGTAAATAAACAAACATCCGAGGCATGTGAGCCTTTTTCAAGATCTATGTTGTTATTATTACAGTAGAGTCTCACTTATCCAAGCTAAACGGGCCGGCAGAACCTTGGATAAGCGAATATCTTGGATAATAAGGAGAGATTAAGGACAAGCCTATTAAACATCAAATTAGGTTATGATTTTACAAATTAAGCACCAAAACATCATGTTATATACAACACATTTGACAGAAAAAGTAGTTCATTACACATTAATGCTATGTAGTAATTACTGTATTTACGAATTTAGCAGCAAAATATCATATTATATTGAAAACATTGACTACAATAATAATAATAATAATAATAATAATAATAATAATAATAAAACTTTATTTATATCCCGCCACCATCTCTCCAACGGGGACTCAGGGCGGCTTACATGGGGCCAAAATGACTTGGATAATCCAGAACCTTGGTTAAGCGAGGGTTGGATAAGTGAGACTCTACTGTAATATTAATTATATATTAAATGTACTATTACTAATAATATTACGGTATAGTGATATAGTACAATATAGTAATTTAATGCTTATATTGTGCTGTGCTAATAATATATTGTATGTCCATTTGATTTATAAGCCGCTCTGAGTCCTCTTCAGGGTGAGAAGAGTGGGATATAAATGTAGTAAATAAACATCCAAGGCACATGAGCCTTTTTCAAGATCTATGTTGTTGCTGTTGTTGTTATTATTATTATTATTATAAGCAACATTTATATCCCGCCCTTCTCACCGAAAAGGGGACTCAGGGCAGCTTACAAGTTCTATGTACATACAATAAATTATATTAGCATACCACAATATAAGCATTATATATTGTACTATACCACTATAGGTTCAAATCCCGGGAGCGGAGTGAGTGCCCGCTGTTAGCTCCAGCTTCTGCCAACCTAGCAGTTCGAAAGCATGCCAATGTGAGTAGATCCATAGGTACTGCTCCGGCGGGAAGGTAACGGCGCTCCATGCAGTCATACCAGTGGCCACATGACCTTGGAGGTGTCTACGGACAACGCCGGCTCTTCGCCTTAGAAATGGAGATGAGCACCAACCCCCAGAGTCGGTCACGACTGGACTTAACGTCAGGGAAAACCTTTACCTTTTATACCACTATATTGCAATATTATTAGTAATATTACATGTAATATATAATATATAATCATAATAGTGTATTATTATATTTTATTACATTATATTATCAATATTATATGTATATTCAATATATTATTATGCTAATAATATTATTATGCTAATGCTGTTAGGAGCACTACACAAGCTTGTCATACCCAGAATTGTAGAAGAAGGTTGCTGGTTCTTGGGAATATACTTATTTTAGCACCTATAGAAAGGACTGATTGCATTTTTGCACATTTAGTGCATCTTAGCCCCCTTTTACATTGCCATATACAATCCAGATTATCTGCTTTGAACTGGGTTATATTGCAGTGTAGACTCATTGGAGTGTAGGCACTTAATGGCCCTCCAATGGAAGGCTGCCCAAGACTTCTAGCTGCTTGAGCATGTTGTCCATGTAGACTTTGCAGTACAACATCCGAGGCACATGAGCCTTTTTCAAGATCTCTGTTGGGTTCTGGCATTCCTTCTTTGGTGCCTTTGTTGTGGTTGAGAGTTGCCAATACTGAACTGTCCTTTGAAGATGGATGTTTGCCGATAGATGCACGTGAATGTATTTTTAATCTAAAGTGCTGGAATTCTGTGCTCCAAAAATAGAGCGGCCCAAAATAGCTCTCTGTTCATATTTCCTAGAGATGGTGGATGTTTGTAAGGTCAGCTTTCGTTGCAGAAATGTTTTCTGTTCTGAATATCGACGACGCACCTTGCTTTCCTTGATTTGCGCCCTCAAGAGTCCTGCTTCCTTCCTTCCAGATGGCACGAGGTGTCTGTCCACTGCCCTTTTTATGTTGTACTACTAGTGAACATGCGCAAAAAGCAGTGCAATGTTAAAAGGGCATTGGCCAGCAATGCTCAGTCGACTGAAATCCAGCTTTGGGAGTATGCAGTCTCTACTCCGACTCGCACATGGTGAAGGCGCCTATTCTCCAGAATTGTTGTTTTTTTTTAAATAATTTTTATTGTGCTTTATCTATAGTTACAGTGAAAGCAAGGAAAACAATTGTGTATACAAAGTGGGATGAAAGTAAAGAACAGAGTCCAAGAAAGGCAAAAAAAAAAAGACTTCCCATTGACCTCTTGAGGTTTTTAAAGTCTTATAGTCTATTTTCATCTCTGGTCTTAACAGTCTTGTTATTTTGATATATTTCACATATCAAGTAAGTCTATTGTTAATTTATATCCTTCTTTCTGAATCCTCGCCAATCTGTTTTTTCTTTGACTTCTCTTAGTCTTTGAGTTAAAGTATCTATTTGTATTAAATCAAACAGTTTAGAATCCAATCATTGATTTTTGAATCCTCCTTTTGATTCCATATTCTAGCTATAGCTAGTCTTGCCGTGGTTCCCATAAAAAATAGTATTTTGTCTTGATTCTTGTTTGTTTTTATTTTTGCATTTGATATACCTAATAAATATGTCTGGTGACAACGGAAACTTGATTCCTAGTATTGATTGTGACGCTTTGTGGACATTTTTCCAGTATTCTTTGAATTTTTTGCATTTCCACCATTGATGTATGAAAGTTCCTACTTCCTTGTTACATTTCCAGCATTTGTTCATATTGTGTTTATTAAAAATTGCTAATTTGGCAGGGGTGAGGTACCATCTAAAAAACATCTTATACCAGTTTTCTTGAATTTCAGTGGCCATGGTGTATTTTATTTTTTTATTCCATATTTCCTCCCACTGGTTTATGTTTATGCTATGCCCAATATCTTGTTTAATTTGTTCTTCCTCAGTTGACCATTGTAGTAACATCTGGTATAATATCCTAATAATTTTTTTCCCTTTTTTGCATTATGATTTCCCAAGGACCTTGGTTTTGTGAAAATCCCTTTTCTGTATCCTCTTTATAGCATTGTTTGAACTGATAGTATTGAAACCATGTTATATTTGGAAATTCTGTTTTAAGTTCATCATGGGTCTTTGTGTTAAAATTTTGAGTGTCTGATTTTTTCAAAATTTGTATGTTAGCCAATTTTCTGTTGCTAATTCTCATTTATGTTTGGCTTCTATTGGGATTTATTCTCCAGAATAGTTAAACTGATCTATGTGCAGGAACATTGGTGCATGTATGACAGGGGCCTTGCAAATGAGACCGCACATAATGTGTTAGTAGGCTGTGCATACCAGCAGAGGCCCATCAGCCTGGGAGATAAGAGCCAGATATCTCTCTCACTTGGTAAAAACATTCCTGCCTGATAACCTGGAGGCAGGTTGGGTGACTGTTTACAAGTCCGATGCATAGGAATGTGCCCCTCGCATCCCCAACATAGTTTTATCCTGTGCATGTGTGCACATGACTGTACGCTGCCCCAGAACATCAGTACTAACTTGGCAACTCTCAGTGCAGTCTTCCTCAGTTTCTGTGCTTTGCTTATTTCAGAGAACTTAACCAGATTGGAACTGAGCCTGAAAGTGAGGCAAAATCAAAACCAGGGGTCCTCAAACTTTTTAAGTGGAGGGCCGATTCACAGTCCCTCAGACTGTTGGGGGGGGCGGACGGCGGACTAGGATGAAATAGTCCAAAATTAGGATTGTTGTTGTTGTGTGCCTTCAAGTCATTTCAAACTTAGGTCAACCCTAAGTCTAACGCTTAGGACAGAGGTCAGGTAAATGACCTTGGAGGGCCTTAGTTTGGGGACCCCCGATCTAGACAATCTCATAAGACCATAGGTAAGCAAAGAGACCTCCAAAGACCATCTAGATGGTCTCATAAAACCATAGGTAAGGAAAAGGACCATCAAAGGCCATGTACATGATCTCATAAGGCCATCAGAAGACCATAGGTAAGGAAAGGGACCCTCAAAGGCCATCTAGATGGTCTCATAGGACCATAGGTAAGAAAAGTGATCTCCAAAAGCCATCTAGATGGTCTCCTAAGGCCGTAGCTAAGCAAAGAGACCTTCAAAGACCATCTAGACCAGGGGTCCCAAAACTTTTTAAACAGGGGGCCATGTCACGATCCTTTGGACCGTTGGAGGGCCGGACTATAGTTGGCCACTGAGCAATAATAATAATAATAATAATAACAACAACAACAATAAAAAAGAGGGTTGGCAGAGACCCTTTGGGCCATTGAGTCCAATCCTCTTCTGCCTTTGTGCACCGAAAGCACAAGCAGAGCACACCTGACAGATGGCCACCCAGCCTCAATGATGATGATGATGATAATAATAATAATAATAATAATAATAAAGAAGGTTAGAAGAGACCCCTTGGGCCATTTAGTCCAACCCCCTTCTGCCTCTGTGCACCAAAAGCACAAGCAAAGCATCCCTGACAGATGGCCACTCGCCTCAATGTTATTAATAATAATAATAATAATAATAATAATAATAATAATAATAATAATAAATCGTTTGCTGTGTCATACAACGTCGTTGTGTCAATAATAATAATAATAATACAGGGTTTTGGAACACAATACTCCTGACCTCACAATCGTGTTAAAAAACAAAGTATGGATTGTCGATGTTGCAATCCCAGGTGACAGAAGGATTGAGGAAAAACAACTGGAAAAGCTGACACAATATGAGGATTCAAAGATCGAATTACAAAGACTCTGGCACAAGTCGGTCAAGGTGGTCCCAGTGGTAATCGGCACACTGGGTGCAGTGCCTAAAGACCTAGGCCAGCACTTAACACAATCGGCGCTAACAAAATTACCATCTGCCAGCTGCAGAAGGCCACCTTACTGGGATCTGTACACATTATTCGCCGATACATCACACAGTCCTAGACACTTGGGAAATGTCCGACATATGATCCAATACAACAGCCAGCAGAGTGTCTGGTGTGGACTCATCTTGTTGTTTTTCAAATAATAATAACAATAATAATAAGGGTTTTAAGAGAAGAAGAGACCCCTTGGGTCATTTAGCCCAACCCCCTTCTGCCCTTGTGCTGTGGGGGCCGGATAAATGGCTTCGATGGGCCACATCTGGCCCCTGGGCCTTAGTTTGGGGACCCCTGATCTAGACAATCTCAAGACCATAGGTAAGCAAAATGACCTCCAAAGACCAGGCAGACTTAGGTCAACCCTAAGTCTAAAATTTAGGACAGGGGCCAGGTAAATGACCTTGGAGGGCCGCATTCGGCCCCCGGGCCTTAGTTTGGGGACCCCTGATCAAAACTGTAGGGTCAGTTTTAATGTGAATGTTCTTTGTAAGGGTGTACAGCAGTGATTCCCAAAGTGGGCGCTGGAGTGATCCAGGGGGGCGGTGATGGCAGCTATTAGGAAATGGGGGTGTGGCCAGAGGAGGGGCGGGGCCTCTTCCCAAGAGCCTGAGACAGGGCTGAGAATCTATACCTCTCCTGAGGCGCTTGTTGGGACACAGAGGGCGGAGCTAGGGAACGAGGCGGGGCCTCTTCCCAAGAGCATGAGACAGGGCTGAGCCTCTATACCTCTCCTGAGAGGCCTTTTAGGACTAAAGGGCGGGGCTAGGGGTGGGGAGGGGGCGGGGCCTCTTCCCAAGAGCATGAGACAGGGCTGAGCCTCTATACCTCTCCTGAGAGGCCTTTTAGGACTAAAGGGCGGGGCTAGGGGTGGGGAGGGGGCGGGGCCTCTTCCCAAGAGCATGAGACAGGGCTGAGCCTCTATACCTCTCCTGAGAGGCCTTTTAGGACTAAAGGGCGGGGCTAGGGGTGGGGAGGGGGCGGGGCCTCTTCCCAAGAGCGCGAGACAGGGCTGAGCCTCTGTATACCTCCCCTGAGGTGCTTGTTAGAACACGGGGGCGGGGTATAGAGGTTCAGTCCCGTCAGGCACTTGGGAAGAGGCCCCGCCCCCTCCTCTAGCCCCACCTCCTTCTGTAGCCCCGCCTCCTGTGTCCTGGCAGGTGCCGCAGGACAGGGATAGAAGCTCAGCCCTATCTCAGAGCTCATAACTCCGCCCATCCCAGTCCTGGCTGCCCTTTTGTGGCCCTGCCTACCTCCCTCCCAGCCCTGCATCTTGGACTAGGGGAGAGGCTCAGCCCCGCCCTCTTGAACAGGAACCACGCCCACCCCTCAAACCACGCTGCTTTGAGTAATATTTTTTCTGGAAAGGGGGCGGCAGGCCAAATAAGTTTGGGAACCATTGGTGTACAGTAATTTGAATGGAAGGATTTCTTCATCCCTAATGTATTAACAGATTATTTCCTTTTTCTGGAAAGAGCTGATATTCTGATGATGTTTATTTCTTTAAGAAATGCCAATACAGAGACCAAATCCTCGCTTTTTCTCCCACCCAAACTGGTGCCAACTTCTTTCCTGCTGCGGACAAGGGCTCTGACTTCATTGCACTACTGTACTTCCCAACTAGCAGTGCAATAGTATTGTCAAAGCACTTGCAAGCAGAACTGACAGCTTGGGTCTCGGGGCTTCGGTTGGCTTCTCCCCGTCTTCAAATAGATTGGAGCATCGGTGTCGAATAAGTTTGCATTCACTTGACCTCTGTTCCTCGGGCATGCTTTAACTGATACTGAAACAATGTGGGGCGAAATTTCTTTTACCACTGGAAAGGTTATTGCTTTCTCTGTTATGTGGCAACTTAATTGACAAAACTGCCTGAAGAAGTTAATTCCTTTGTCTTGGGTTGGGTATTACTATGTATGACGTGAACAGTAATGGATTATTCTGTGTGTTTTTAGTTCCAGGATGCTGAATCTGATCTCAATCACATCCAGGCCATGTTGGAGTATGAAATGAGAAAAGGGCTCCCGGATGGATTATCTCAAGAGGTAATGTTGGAGACTAGCCCGGAGGGGAAGTAAAGGAGAGAATTCCAAGAGAGCAATAAAACAAGCCTTTTATTGTTATCACAGCTGATGATAAGGTGAAACAGCCGTAGGCACCCACTCTACTGGGTCCGTACTATGCAAATGGCCGTCGCAACATGTGCGTAGCAAACAAAGAATTTATATCTCAGCTTATCTAAAATTGACCAATGGGTGAGGATCTTCCCCACCTTCCACACCTACTTGGCATAAGTGATACCTATGACCTCACTTGTTGATTTCAAGCTAACTTTTGGTCTTGGAACTTTCTGGAGAAAGGCACCAGCCCCCAAGAAGGGAGGGGCATATGTAGAAGCAAAGCTACATAGACAATAGTTTACTATTTTTCTGGCTTATGGTCCCTACAGTAATGTTCTAATTGTTGAAGTGTGAGACTCTGGCTTAGTGTGGGCAGCACTTACTCAAGGACTAAAAGTGTTGTTGAAGGCTTTCATGGCCGAAATCACTGGGTTGCTGTGAGTTTTCCGGGGTGTCTGGCCATGTTCCAGAAGCATTCTCTCCTGACGTTTCGCCCACCTATGGCAGGCATCCTCAGAGGTTGTGAGGTCTGTTGGGAGTTGTTAACTGGCCCTGGCTGTTTCCTAACAAAAAGGAGAAGTATTGTATATAATATAGTACGAGGTAAGTAGTGTTCAAGTTATATACTTCTATTGTAATGTAATCCTTTATACATACAAAATGTAACAAAAATGTATATACAGTAGAGTCTCACTTATCTAAGGTAAATGGGTCGGCAGAAGCTTGGATAAGCGAATATCTTGGATAATAAGTAGGGATTAAGGAAAAGCCTATTAAACATCAAATTAGGTTATGATTTTACAAATTAAGCACCAAAACATCACGTTATACAACAAATTTGACAGAAAAAGTAGTTCAATACGCAGTAATGTTCTGTTTTAATTACTGTATTTATGAATTTATCACCAAAATATCACCATGTATTGAAAACATTGACTACAAAAATGGCTTGAATAATCCAGAAACTTGGATAAGTGAGACTTGGATAAGTGAGACTCTACTGTATATAACTTGAACACTACTTACCTCGTACTATATTATATACCATACTTTTCCTTTTTGCTGTGTATTATAGACATCTGTGCATATAGTTACCTGGGTGTTTCCTGTCTGGAATTCCCTTGTTTTTGAGTGTTGTTATTTATTTACTTTCCTATTTTATAGTTTATTTTAAATACTGGTAGCCAGATTTTGTTCATTTTCACGGTTTCCCCCTTTCTGTTGAAATGGAACTCCAGACATGAAACAATCAGGGCCAGCTAACACCTCCTAACAAAGGATTCCCCCAGGCAGGTAGAATCCAGGCTTTGAAGTTGCAAGGCCACTCAATGCTAATCAACTGCAATATTCATTGGTCTCCACTACAAGCACTTTCCCCTTGATTCTGTTACAGGAAAACCCGTTGGTTCTCATTCAGCAACTTTCCTTGGTGAAGTCTCGTTACCAAGCCGTGTGTGAACGGCTTCAAGAAATCTCCGCCGAGAAGCAAGAGTCCATGCGCTCGATTCGTGCCACTCTTGCCAAGACGATGAAGCTGGTTCAGGAAATACAGCATCACGCAGGCATGGAGGTAATGCTCTGAGCTTTGCTCATGCAAGTTCTGGTGAACATACATGGGCCTTCAATCAGTTTCATAGGCCTTTAATTAACATTTCATATAAAAAATACCTACCATATATACTCGAGTATAAGCCAACCTGAATATAAGCCGAGGCACCTAATTTTAGCACAAGAAAACTGGGAAAACAATTGACTCCAGTATAAGCCGAGAGTGGTAAATTTCAGAAATAAAAATAGATACCAATAAAATTACATTAATTGAGGCATCGGTAGGTTAAATGTTTTTGAATATTTACATAAAGATAAGACTCTCCGACTCTGATTTATTTATTTCTCACATTTATATCCCACCCTTCTCACCCGAAGGGACTCAGGGCGGCTTACAGTAATGGCAACAATTTGATGCCCGTACAAATCAATATCATAAAACATTTAAAAACTACTAAAATACAATATAAATTACCAAATATAAATTGCAAACATGAAATCATATCTGTTCATCCTCATGCTTTGTCTGTAGTTCAGTCAGAATAAATCATTATTCTCTTCTTATAAATAATAAATAAAACTATCTCCCGGATGGAACTCAGGGCGGTTTCCAATCATAAAAACAACACAAACATTACATAACAAACATAACACATTATTAAACAAAGTAAAAATACAATTATAGAAATAAATAACACTTACATGACCTGATCAAGGGGACGGGAACCATAAACCCAATACAGTAGAGTCTCACTTATCCAAGCCTCGCTTATCCAAGCCTCTGGATAATCCAAGCCATTTTTGTAGTCAATGTTTTCAATACATCATGATATTTTGGTGCTAAATTTGTAAATACAGTAATTACAACATAACATTACTGCGTATTGAACTACTTTTTCTGTCAAATTTGTTGTATAACATGAAGTTTTGGTGCTTAATTTGTAAAATCATAACCTAATTTGATGTTTAATAGGCTTTTCCTTAATCCCTCCTTATTATCCAAGATATTCGCTTATCCAAGCTTCTGCCGGCCCGTTTAGCTTGGATAAGTGAGACTCTTCTGTATATTAAAATGTATCATTTTAAGTTAGAGAAAACTTGTGCAATATATTCAGGCCCAGAAATCGGCGGTATTCCAATGTAATTACTGAAAAACCTGCCAACACCACCAGGTTCCTTACAGAAATTAGATAATGTAGGGGATTGCCTGATCTCTTTTGGCAATGCATTCTTCAATGTAAATGCCCTTATGTATCCTTTTAATAATAATAATAGGGTAAAATAATAAACGTAATAACAATACTACTATCAGGGTGAAATAATGTATTAATAATAATAAAAATAGAGTAAAATAAATGTAATAGTAACAATAATAATAGAGTAAAATAATAAATGTAATAATACCAATAATACTAGAGAATAGTAATAAATATAATAATACCAATAATAATTGAGAATAATAATGAATGTAATAATGCCAATAATAATAGAGAACAATAATAAATGTACCATATATACTCGAGTATAAGCTGACCAGGACCCTCACTTGAGTAAGCCTAAAAAAGGGCTGAAAAACCCGACGAGTATATACAGTAACTGTCATTAAAGCAACATATTCTCATATTTAACATGGGATGGGGTTTCCCAGTCTGACATAGATTTTTTGAGAGGTTCTTTAGGACATGGACTTGCTTCTTTCTCCTCTCCAGACTTCACCTCTTTCTGAAGAAGAACAGCTTGCAATGCAACACTTAATGCTCCACACGCCTGAAGTTACAGAAGCCCTGGCAAAACAGGTAAATCTGATCCAGTAGAATGTGCTTCTTTGTGTATTTTTCCCTCTGGAATGACTCAAAAGTGACTTTTTCTAATGACTCGAGCAACTGCGGGTACCCAAGCTAGTAATTAAATAATAAATAATAATAAATAAATCAAATTTCCCCTTTATTATTATGTGAATATTGTTCGGCTATATCTGTGATCTGTTACATTTGAAAATATAACTGCATATTTTAAACACTTTCTTAATTTGTGATCAATCCTTCTTCCGCAGGAGTGTCCAAACACGAATGCCACTGACGCCAATTGACGTTGAAAAATGAGGCCATACCTTAAGTGACCTATTTGTTTTTGTCAAATAGTTTTTGTTGATCATTCTGGATTTGTACAGAGGTCCTAAAATGTTTGTAAGTAAGTTTAAGTGTTGATGAAGCGTATCCTAATGTGCTATGGTGTTCATATTGTGAATAAATATATTGAGATTTAAACAACTTGAAGATGCTTCCAACCAGCCAACACTGTTAATGTTTCATCCAAGTTGAGAACACTAATGTGTTGAAGGCTTTCATGGCTGGAATCACAGGGTTGCTGTGTATCTTTTGGGCTATATGGCCATGTTCCAGAAATATTAATAAATATTATTGATAAATATTATTTATATTAATAATAGTAATGTTTAGTAATATTGTTTAGTAATGTTTAGTAATAAAGCTTATTACTAATGTTTAGTAATAAAGCTTATTACTAATGTTTAGTAATAAAGTTTATTATTAATGTTTAGTAATAAAGTTTATTACTGATGTTTAGTAATACAGTAGAGTCTCACTTATCCAACATAAACGGGCCGGCAGAACGTTGGATAAGCAAATATGTTGGATAATAAGGGGAGATGAAGGAGAAGCCTATTCAACATCAAATTAGGTTATGAATTTACAAATTAAGCACCAAAACATCATGTTATACAACAAATTTGACAGAAAAAGTAGTTAAATATGCAGTAATGCTACATAGTAACTACTGTATTTATGAATTTAGCACCAAAAAATCACGATATATTGAAAACATTGACTAAAAAATGTGTTGGATAATCCAGAACGTTGGATAAGTGAATGCTGGATAAGTGAGACTCTACTGTAGTTTATTACTGATGTTTAGTAGTAAAGTTTATTACAGATTTTAGTAGTAAAGATTATTACGGATATTTAGTAGTAAAGATTGTTACGGATATTTGTTAATAAATGTTTATTAATAAATATTATTATTTATTTATTTTACTTCTGGAACATGGCCATACAGCCTGAAAAACACACAACAACCCTGAGAACACTAATGTTTCATCCAAGATGAGAACACATGTATTTATAGCCTTTTATTATTTGCACACCATTCAGTACAGCTTTCATAAATTAAAATTGGCTGTAAATAGTCCAGTATTCTAAAAATATTTTTGAAATGCAGTGATTAAATAGAGATGTTAAATGGGGTTACTAGTTGTAAGTGTCCTTATGATATGGAATAACCCCTGACGATGTTTTTCTTTTCATTTTGATCTTGTGAACTCTAGCTTTGCAGAAATATACATTCCACACTTTTTACAATTATGAAGCAATAAGAGCTTGTTTTCCTTCCAGAAATGTGAACGGATGATGTACATTCAATATTGTGTTGTCGAAGGCTTTCATGGCCGGGATCACAGGGTTGTTGTGTGTTTTCCGGGCTGTATGGCCATGTTCCAGAAGCATTCTCTCCTGACGTTTCGCCCACATCTATGGCAGGCATCCTCAGAGGTTGTATATATGAACCCACTTGCCTAGTTTCCAACAGACCTCACAACCTCTGAGGATGCCTGCCATAGATGTGGATGAAACGTCAGGAGTGAATGCTTCTGGAACATGGCCATACAGCCCGGAAAACACACAACAACTCTATATTCAATATTATTCATGACCATCTTTTGTCAATAGGCTCTTAAAGAGTTCCATTTTGTCAGTTTGTGCCTAAAGAGAGAATTCTATAATACTATTTATAAATAAACAAACATGAAATATGGCTTTAACTGGTTTAGTTGGTCTTTAAAGCTCTACTATTTGCTCATCACTTTCAGACTAAGGCTGGCTGATTTTAGTGAGTGAAAAACACTCCATGAACTTCTCTCAGTCTTAGTAGCTAGATCTCATGGTAAAACATATTGGTTCTAATCCACAAAGACATCTGGATGAACCCAGATGTGTATTTTCGTTCCTTTTGAATTGAAAAAGAGGTTTAGGAGAGGTTCACTTGCTCTGTAGACTGAGCTAAAGTTTAGTTGCTGGGAGACAACCAAGCTGCAAACATATGAGCGGAGAAGCTCTGTTGGAGTGCATGAACCAAAGGCTTCCACTAGACTTGAGGTACTATTTTTATTATTGGCTTGCTGTGAGTTTCCCAGGCTGTCTGGCCATTTTCCAGAAGCAATCTCTCCTGACGTTTTGCCCACATCTACGGCAGGCATCCTCGGAGGTTGTGAGGTCTGTTGGAAACTAGGCAAGTGGGGTTTGTGGCAAGTGTGAATGTTGCCATTGGCTAGCTTGATTAGCACTGAATGGTTTCAAAGCCTGGCTGCTTCCTGCCTGGGGGAATCCTTTGTTGGGAGGTGTTAGCTGGCCTTTGTTGTTCCTCAGCAGTTCGTATTAGGAGCTGGCCTTATGAAATTGTGGCTGCGGAAGTCTTATTTATTTTATTTGCAACATTGATATCCCGCCCGTCTCACCCCGAAGGGGACTCAGGGTGGCTTACAAGATCTATGTATTTATTATTTATTTATTTACAGTATTTATATTCTGCCCTTCTCACCCCGAAGGGGACTCAGGGCAGATTACAAGGAACACATATATGGCAAACATTCAATGCCAACAGACAAACAACATATATAGACAGACACAGAGGCATTTAACTCTTTTTTTTTCCAGCTTCACGATTCCGGCCACAGGGGGAGCTGTTGCTTCACTGTCCACTAGTGGCTATACTTCCTCATTCCTTTCCATGTGTTTTGCTGGCAGTTTTATGATGTTGTAAATTAGTTAAATTAGCCTACCGCATAAAGTGTACCTAAATTTCCCTACTTGACAGATGCAACTGTCTTTCGGGGATGCATAGGTCAACAGCAAGCCAGGCTATTTAATGGTCGGGGGTTTAACCCGACCCGGGCTTCGAACTCATGACCTCTCGATCAGTAGTGATTTATTGCAGCTGGTTACTAGCCAGCTGCGCCACAGCCCGGCCCTTCCATACAATGTACATACAATATATTATTAGCATAGATCAATATTAGCATTATATATTACTGTACTATATTGTACTACAGTGTTCCCTCACTTATTGCTGGGGTTAGGTTCTAGGACCAACCGCAATAAATGAAAATCCGCAAAGTAGGGATGTTATATTTTAATATTTATACATTATTTTAGTAGTCATACACTAAGTCTTTATCAACCAATCGTGTGTTGATAAATCGCCTCCTTCTCCTCCTGTTGCCACTTGGGCTGCTTTTCTCTACCTTTGGATTCTTCTTCCTCCCTTCCTTAGGCTAAATTGTAATTTTTTATGATTTATAATAGTCTTTTAGAGTTTATTGAAAAACCGCAAAACAGCAAATCCGCAAAAGTGAACCATGAAGTAGTGAGGGAACACTGTATACTGCAATATTATTAGTAAAGTTATGTGTAATATAGAATATACAATTATTATATTGTATTATTAGTATTATATTGTACTAGCTTTGCCCGGCCACGCGTTGCTGCCGTGATTCCATCAATCCTTTATATATATAGATCGATAATATTATAATGTATTACGATATAATACTGATAATAATACAATTTAATAATATTATATATTAAATGTAATATTACTAATAATATTACAATGTAATGATATAGTACAATATAGTAATTGAATGCTAGTACTATGCTCATAATATAATGTATTGTATGTGAATGTAATTTGTAAGCCGCTCTGAGTCCCCTTTGGGGTGAGAAGGGCGGCATATAAATGAAGTAAATAAACAATAAATAAATAGTAAATAATCGACCATCCAGTCTTAACCAAAGTATATCTAAGGTACTGGAGATCAGAGCCCCGGGGAATTCCTACTCAGAAGTAACTCTTGCTTAACTACTGCTATTAAATATGGCTTATGCTTAGGTCAGTTAGCATTGGAGTGCCGCAGCGAGGCTGTTTTGATCAGAGGAATAATGGGACCACAAAACTGAATCTGCTCTGTCAGCTTGGCCATTCTTCCAGGGAGACATTCAATTTCAACCCAGAACATAAGCAGTTTCTTTGTTGGCAGGATTGCAAACTGCTGTGCTAGGGAGATGGAAGCTGCTGGTGAATCCGGGTTTACAGGGAGCAATTCCACGTTTAAACAGTCCCGTGTGTTTAGGGCTATTTTGAGGCCACAAATTGGAATAGGTAGAACGGAAGTTGTTTTATTAATTGCCGAAGCATCAACTAATGCATTTGGGTGTCTTGAGTAATCAATGCCTCTCTACCACTGAGTAATAAAGTCAGCATTGACTGACCTTGCACTTTTCATACTTATTTATGGTTGTGAAACCTGGACAGTGGAGAACATTGATAGGAAGAGAATCAACCCATTTGAAACGTCGTACGGGAGAAAATATGGAAGTCATGGACTGGTGCGGAAATACATATACCGTATATACCTGAGTATAAGCTGACCCGAATCAAAGCCGAGGCACCTAATTTTACCACAAAAAAACTGGGAAAACATTGACTCCAGTATAAGCCGAGAGTGGTAAATTTCAGAAATAGAAACAAATATTATTATTTATTATTATTATTATTTAATATAATATTATTATTTATTATTTCTGATATTTCTACCCTGCCCTTCTCCCCAAGGGGACTCAGGGCGGCTTACACAACTGGCAGGATCACTGCCAGTATATCATAATACAATAAAGTAAGAATAAAACAGTTAAAATAGTTAAATAACATAGTAAAATACAATATTTTACTGTGGCGCAGCTGGCTAGTAACCAGCTGCTATAAATCACTAATGACCAAGAGGTCATGAGTTCGAAGCCCGGGTCGGGTTAAGCCTCCGACCATTAATAGCCCCGGCTTGCTGTTGACCTATGCAGCCCCGAAAGACAGTTGCATCTGTCAATTAGGGAAATTTAGGGATGCTTTATGCGGGAGGCTAATTTACAACACTATAACACTACAACACTATAACACTATAACACGCCAGCAAAACACGAGGAAAGGAATGAGGAAGTACAGCCACTATGGACGGTGAAGCAACAGCTCCCCCTGTGGCCGGAATCGTGAAGCTGGAAAAATGTTAAAAATGCCTCTGAGTCTGTCTAATGTATGTTGTTTGTCTGTTGGCATTGAATGTTTGCCATATATATGTGTTCATTGTAATCCGCCCTGAGTCCCCTTCGGGGTGAGAAGGGCGGAATATAAATACTGTAAATAAATCAATAAATATATAAAAGATTTATAGACAGTGCAACACCAAATATATATGCCAATCATTCATCAGACCTTGTGCAAAAGCCTTAATCCAATCCATGTAACACTAACTGAGTTCATTCATTAAAAGCTTGCGCGCATAGCCAATGAAATTACATGAATTGAGGCATCAGTAGGTTAAATGTTTTTGAATATTTACATCAAGCTCAAATTTAAGATAAGACTGTCCAACTCTGATCAAATCATGATTCTCATCTTCTTCCATGTAAATGTGCTTATGTATCCCTTTAATAATAATAGAGTAAAATAATATATGTAATAATAATAATAATACAGGAAAATAATACACGTAGTAATAAATATTATTATTAATACATTTATTATTTCACTCTGATATTATTATTATATTTATTATTTTACTCTAAGATCAGAGTGAAATAATAAATGTACAGTAGAGTCTCACTTATCCAACATAAATGGGCCGGCAGAACGTTGGATAAGCGAATATGTTGGATAATAAGGAGGGATTAAGGAAAAGCCTATTAAACATCAAATGAGGTTATGATTTTACAAATTAAGCACCAAAACATCATGTTATACAACAAATTTGACAGAAAAAGTAGTTCAATACGCAGTAATGCTATGTAGTAATTACTGTATTTACGAATTTAGCACCAAAATATCACGATGTATTGAAAACATTGACTACAAAAATGTGTTGGATAATCCAGAATATTGGATAAGCGAGTGTTGGATAAGTGAGACTCTACTGTACCAATAAAATTACATTGAGGCATCAGTAGGTTAAATGTTTTTGAATATTTACATCGAGCTCAAATTTAAGATAAGACTGTCCAACTCTGATCCAATCATGATTCTCATCTTCAATGTAAATGTGCTTATGTATCCCTTTAATAATAATAAAGTAATACATGTAATAATAATAATAATAAATACAGGAAAATAATACATGTAATAATAGAGTAAATAATAAATGGAATAATAATAATATCAGAGTGAAATAATAAGTGTATTAATAATAATAGAAATAGAGTAAAATAACTAATAGTAGCAACAATAATAGAGAAAAATAATAACCGTAACAATACCAATAATAGAGAAAAATAATAAATGTACCATATATTCTCGAGTATAAGCTGATCCAAATATAAGCCAACCAGGACCCTCACCCGAGTATAAGCCGAGGGAGGCTTTTTCAGTCTTAAAAAGAGGGCTGAAAAACTAGGCTTATACTCGAGTATATACAGTAAATCTATACACAACTGAGCTCCCAGTGGCGCAGCGTGTTAAAGCGCTGAGCTGCTGAACTTGTGGACTGAAAGGTTGCAGGTTTGAATCCGGGGAGTGGAGTGAGCATCCACTGTTAGCTCCAGCTTCTGCCAAACATAGTTCGAAAACATGAAAATGTGAGTAGATCAATAGGTACCGCTTCGGTGGGAAGGTAACGGTGCTCCATACAGCCATGCCAATGGCCACAAGACCTTGGAGGTGTCTACGGACAACGCCGGCTCTTGGGCTTAGAAATGGAGATGAGCACCAACCCCCAGTGTGAACCCAAATAATAATGGATCTGGACCAAACTTGGCATGCATTCCCGATATGCCCACATTTGAAGACTGGTGGGTTTTGAGGGGAATTGGCCTGGACATTTTGGACTTGTAGGTACTGGGATGTATAGTTCACCTGTGATTAATGAGCGCTCTGAACTCCACCAAAGATGGAATTGTACCAAACTCGGCACACAGAGCCCCCATTTCCAGCAAAAAATACTGGAGGTCTTTTGGGAGAAATTCACCTTGATTTTGGGGAGAGTTTGAGGGGACTGACTCACCACAGTGGGAGTTGTAGTTCCCTTCTCAAGAGGGAAAGAGACCACCCGCATGCGCAGTGCAGTGCTTTCCCCGGGTGCCCTAGCGCGCATGCGTGCTGCGGTTTGTTTCCTGGCTGCCGGCGAATGCAGCAGAGCGGCGGCCGGAGTGGAGGCAGCAGCGGCGGCGGCGCATGCGCAGTGAGTGGCAGGCGGGGGTTACCTCAGTTTTTTTCCTCGGTCGTTCCCGCCCTCCGTCCGCCGGAGGAGCCGCCGGGAAGCGCCGTTTTCCTCCCGCTGAGGGGAAATATGGGGGGCGCTTCGGAGTGGGGACGGCGGCGGGGGCTCGGTGGGCCTTGAGAAGGGGCTCCATGGGCTCACCGAGGCGTGTGTTTGCCTCCCCCAGAGAGGCGGGCGGCGGCTGAGGGGACGAGAGGCGGAGAGAGCCGAGCAGGCCCGGACTGGAGCCATGGACGAGCAGAGCGTGGAGGTAGGCAAGGCCCTGCTGCTGCTCACTGCTGTTGTTGACATTCTTATTCTTGGTGTTGTTGTGTGTCTTTCGGGCTGTGTGGCCATGTTCCAGAAGCATTCTCTCCTGACGTTTCGCCCACATCTATGGCAGGCATCCTCAGAGGTTGTGAGGTATTCTTATTCTTATTCACAAACTCCGGCCCTCCAGGTGTTTTGAGGCAAGTGTGAATGCTGCAATTGGGCCACTTTGATTAGCATTGAATGGCCTTGCAGCTTCAAAGCCAGCCTCCTGCCTGGGGGAATTTTTTGTTGGGTTCTCCCCCAGTGTTTAGTTAGTTTCATCTTGTCTCCTGTGCCATGCTAATTTTATAATAATAATAATAAAAATAATAATTTTATTTTTGTACCCCGCCACCATCTCCCCAGAAGGACTCGGGGCGGCTTACAGATATAAAACCAACATACAATAATATCAAATACAAAAACACACAAATAAATTTAAAAGGCGTTTAAAAAATCACAATCATTATAAAACACTTGAGAAATTTTATATACAGTAGAGCAGGGGTCCTCAAACTTTTAAAGCAGAGGGCCGTTTCACAATCCTTCAGACTGTTGAGGGGCCGAATTATCATTTGGAAAAAAAAACGCAACAACAACAACAACAATGAAAGAACAATACAATATTTAAAAATGAAAACAATTGTAACCGGCATAAACCTATCAGGATTTCAATGGGAAATGTGGGCCTGCTTCTGGCCAATGAGATAGTCAAGTGAATTAGGATTGTTGTTGTTGTTGTGTGCCTTCAAGTCATTTCAGACTTTGGGCGAGCCTAAGTCTAAAATTATTTATTTATTCATTTACTACATTTATTTATTACATTTATATCCCGCCCTTCTCATCCTGAAGGGGACTCAGAGCAGCTGTATGTACATACAATATGTATTATATTATTAGCATAGCACAATATTAGCATTATATATTACTACTAGCTGTGCCCGGCCACGCGTTGCTGTGGTGAAGTATGGTGGTATGGGAAATAAAGTATTGAGGAATTGGTGGTAGTTAAGGTAAAGGGTCCCCTGGGCTGAGTGGGTTGCTAGGAGACCAAGTGAGCGGAGCTTAGCCTTCTAACTGGCAGCAATTGGATAAAAACAATTATTCCTCTCCCTCTAATTAGGACTTTATTTTTCTTTTCTTTTTGTTGTATCAACCTAGAGGCATGGATGAGGGGTTGTGATGTCAATTTTTGAGGTTGGGGGGTGTTTACTTTTGTTGTTTTGTCCGCTGCCGTGATGCCATCACTCTTTTATATATATAGATATTGAACGATACCACTATACTTTAATATTATATGTAATATATAACATATAATTAATATTATTATATGGTATTAGTATTATATTGTATAACATTATAATATTATTATCAATATTATATGTAAATACAATATATTATTAAAATGATATAAAAATATTATATTATAAAACTGAGGGCGGGGGCCAGGTAAATGACCTTGGAGGGCCGCATCCGGCCCCCGGGCCTTAGTTTGGGGACCCCTGCAGTAGAGTCTCACTTATCCAAGCTAAACATAATAATATTATGATGTAATATTATAATGTAATAATAATTATAATTCACTATTATAATTGTATATTTATATTACCTGCAATATTACTAATAATATTGCAATATATTTGTATAATATAATATATTGTATGTATATATACAGTAGAGTCTCACTTATCCAAGCTAAACATAATATTATGATGTAATATTATAATGTAATAATAATTATAATTCACTATTATAATTGTATATTTATATTACCTGCAATATTACTAATAATATTGCAATATATTTGTATAATATAATATATTGTATGTATATATACAGTAGAGTCTCACTTATCCAACGTAAACGGGCCGGCAGAATGTTGGATAAGCGAATATGTTGGATAATAAGGAGAGATTAAGGAAAAGCCTATTAAACATCAAATTACGTTATGATTTTACAAATTAAGCACCAAAACATCATTTTATACAACAAATTTGACAGAAAACGTAGTTCAATACGCAGTAATGTTATGTTGTAATTACTGTATTTACAAATTTAGCACCAAAATATCACGATATATTGAAAACATTGACTACAAAAATGGCTTGGATAATCCAGAACCTTGGATAACCAAGGCTTGGATAAGTGAGACTCTACTGTACATATTTATTTATTTATTTATTTCCATCCCGTTCCCATCCCCTTGATCTGGTCATGTAAGTGTTATTTATTGTTATAATTGTATTATTTTACTTTATGTTATTATGTTGTTATGTAATGTTTGTGTTGCTTTTATGACTGTAAACCACCCTGAGTCCCATCCGGGAGATAGGGCGGTATATAAATAAAGTTTTATTATTATTATTATTATTATTATTATTATTATTATTATTATTATTATCCTTTCTGTCCCGCCCTTCTCACCCGAAGGGACTCAGGGCGACTTACAAATTATATGTACTGTACATACAATATATTCTATTATTAGTATAGCACAATATTAGCATTGTATATTACTACTGTATATTGTACTAGACCATCATACCGTAATATTGTTAGAAATATTAGATGTAATATAAAGTATATACAGTAGAGTCTCACTTATCCAACACTCGCTTATCCAAGCTTCTGCATTATCCAAGCCATTTTTGTAGTCAATGTTTTCAATATATCGTGATACAGTAGAGTCTCACTTATCCAAGCCTCGCTTATCCAAGCTTCTGGATTATCCAAGCCATTTTTGTAATCAATGTTTTCAATATATCGTGATATTTTGGTGCTAAATACGTAAATACAGTGATTACTATGTAGCATTACTGCCTATTGAACTACTTTTTCTGTCAAAATTTGTTGTAAAACATGATGTTTTGGCGCTTAATTTGTAAAATCATAACCTAATTTGATGTTCAATAGGCTTCTCCTTAATCCCTCCTTATTATCCAAGATATTCGCTTATCCAACGTTCTGCCGGCCCGTTTATGTTGGATAAGTGAGACTCTACTGTAATTAATATTATATTTTATTCTTAATCTTATATTGTTACCTTCCCGCCATTACCTTCCAGTGGGAAGGTAATGGCGCTCCATGCAGTCATGCCTATGGCCACATGACCTTGGAGGTGTCTACGGACAACGCCGGCTCTTCAGTTTAGAAATGGAGTTGAGCACCAACTCCCAGAGTCGGACACGACTGGACTTAATGTCAGGGGAAACCTTTACCTTTATTGTTGATATTGTCATTATTATTATTATCTCAATGAAATAATAACAGCATTTTTAATACTACTGCTGCTATTATTATGCAAAGTGTCCTAAAAGTCTCCACACATAGACAACATTAACAAACTCATTAGATTGTATATGTTTTAATAATTACTTACACACAGTACTTGAATAATAATAATAATGATAATAATAATATAGTATTCTACAGCTTTGTGGTAGATTTCAAAATGTCTTGCTTTTCAACTTAAAAAGTAAGAAACACAATTTGTTTCTCAGTGTTTCTGGCCTTGTTGACTGGGACCTGTCTTCCATATATAAAAACGTTGCATAGTTGTCTTCATCTTTGATTTGACTCAGAGATAAGCAAATTATTTGTTTTTTCCTTCTCATTATTGTGGAGTAGTATAATATGGTGAAAATGTTTTTGTCGAGGCTTATTCTTAGGCTTTTGGTGATGCTTTCCCTCGGGAAATGTAATCAGACTGAAATCCATACTGTAACATGGTAACTGCTGTCTATATGATTTGTCTCAGCAATGATTCCAGAATAATTTTATTTTTGTCTTTGCAGAGTATTGCTGAAGTGTTCCGATGTTTCATTTGTATGGAAAAGTTGCGCGATGCGCGCCTGTGTCCACACTGCTCCAAGCTGTGTTGTTTCAGTTGCATTCGGGTAAGCAGAACTCTGGAGTTTTGGGATGGACTTGCATATTATGTGTGGGATTTCTGTGCTCAATAGACACTTGCTGACTATTATATTTCTCTGTTAGGGAGCTTCTAACAAGCTTTTAAAGGGCTCCAGAGTTCCCATGAGTTTAAAAAACTACATTTTTAATAAGTGTTGAAAGTCACATGTCTTTTGGAGCTGACAGTATTTCTCATTTGAATATTTTCTTTTGAATAATATCAGGTTGGGTCTGAACTTAGCTATACATTGAAGAGACACTTTGAAATCAGAGGGACAAGGATGTCTATAGGGTCTTCTCTAAGTATATTTAAATCTAGAGCCATTCCACTGTGCCTTGCGGTTGTGAATTATTTTTAAGAAATGGGTCCAGTTATGGAGTTACCTGTGATAATCTTTATTTTCTAATATTTTTGAAATTCTACACTGTGTTATACCATAATTATTTTTTTTGTTGACAGCGCTGGCTGACAGAACAAAGAGCTCAGTGCCCACATTGTCGGTAAGTTGTGTCTTTTTATTGTTTGTTTCTTTTTTGTTACTGTGCAAAAATGTTACATTTAAAAGCCATGAAATCAAAGAAGAAGCCATCAGGGTACTAAACTGAAAATACACAAGTGAGAACCTGTTTATTTAGAAGGGTCTAAAAAAAGATGCCAAGCTTTTTAGATACATGTCTGTATGAAAGAGATGTCCATTTGCTGTACGCTCACATTTTGAAAAGGTATGAACATCCTCTGCTTGCTGAGCAAGAGAAAGTGGGCATTTGTCCTATACAGTGTTGTGGCAAAAGTATTTTAGTTAATGAAAGGAATTAATTTCCAATAGATGGCTAAATACTTCAAGAGTATATGTATATCTGCACAATTTGATAACAGCTGTAACAAAGCCACTGATTTCACTGATCAACAGGGCATAACAGTATAATCATCATCATCATCATCTTTATTTATATTCCGCTCTATCTCCCTGAGGGGACTCAGAGTGGATTACAGAATACATATATGGCAAACATTCAGTGCTGTTACACAATTAACAACAAAGACAGACAGTACATGGACAGAGGCAAGGCATTCCTTCTTTTTCATTTTTGGCGTCTGGAGGCTGTGCTCGACTCGGCCATGGGGAGTCACTGTTCTATTTTCCATGCCAAGGGGCCTGTTGCCTTCCTGATCAAATTGCCGGCATGTTTTTCAAGGGTGCCTTCTACCTCCCCTCAAAGCGGTACCTATTTATTTACTCTACTACTAGGTTAGCAGAAGCTAGGTAGGAGCTTGAACCGCCGACCTTCCGGTCGACAAGATTTTCTGTAGCTGGCGGTTTAACTCGCTGTGTTTATAATATTACTGAAGATGGTTATGGTGCTAGAAGTTAGTAGACATATTGAAACTTTTGCTAAATTAATACTGTATGTTACTGTGTACATTTTACTGTGTACATCAGGGTGTGAACTTCACTGATATGCCAGATAGAGAGTCCAGAGCTACAATCCATCGGCTGGACAAAATATGACTATCACGTAAAGCTAGATTAACGTGGATGTTGCAGCTGTGAAATATTTTATTATAGTGACACTTTAATTTGCTATCCTGCTTGAGGTGGGGGTGGGGATGACAACTGGTGGCTTCACAGATTTAGACTGTGAACAACTGCTCCTTGTCTCACAGTGATCATATCAAGGGTTGGACCACAGCTATTAGTTTTGACTATACAGTAGAGTCTCACTTATCCAACATAAACGGGCTGACAGAACATTGGATAAGCGAATATGTTGGATAATAAGGAGGCATTAAGGAAAAGCCTATTAAACATCAAATTATGTTATGATTTTACAAATTAAGCACCAAAACATGTTAGACAACAAATTTGACAGAAAAAGTAGTTCAATACGCAGTAATGCTATGTAGTAATTACTGTATTTACGAATTTAGCACCAAAATATCACGATATATTGAAAACATTGACTACAAAAATGCGTTGGATAATCCAGAACCTTGGATAAGCGAGTGTTGGATAAGTGAGACTCTACTGTATATTATTTTTAGTCCTCTGAATCATTGATTAATTATTTCCATTTCATTGATCTATTCAATACCTCAATAATTAGGGTAGGCAACAAAACCAATACACATGTCTTCATTTGATATCTTTACACCAGTTTCCCATTTTCCCTTCCTATTTATTATTTATTTATTTACAGTATTTATATTCCGCCCTTCTCACCCTGAAGGGGACTCAGGGCGGCTCACATTGTACACATATAAGGCAAACATTCAATGCCATATAACATAGAACAGAGACAGAGACAGACACAGAGGCAATTTAAACCTTCTCCAGCTTCCAGCGGGTATGCTTGATTCCGGCCACAGGGGGAGCAGCTGCTTCATCATCCACTGCGATGGCAACTTCCTCATTCCAATGGTGGCTGGATTATTTTTATGGTGTTGTAAATTAGCCTCCCCACATATAAGTGGTACCTAAATTTCCTACTTGATAGATGCAACTATCTTTTGGGTTGCAGGGGCTATATTTTATTTTTAATTGTCAGGTGCTCACCCCGACACGGGCTGGCCTCGAACTCATGATCTCTTGGTCAGAGTGATTTATTGCAGCTGGCTGCTAACCAGCCTGCGCTACAGCCCGGCCCCTACACTTTAAAGATGTGAATGGATAGTAATACATTGAAATAAAGTCTTGTTTTCCTTTTAAACAAATCCTCCAGTCCTCACTTTGGAAATTGTTTCTTGCAGAGCTCCGCTCCAGCTGCGAGAACTTGTCAACTGTCGCTGGGCTGAAGAGGTGACCCAGCAGCTTGACACACTCCAGCTGTGCAACTTGAACAAGCATGAGGAAAACGAAAAAGACAAGTATGTCGGAGTCAAGGGTCTTATGAATTGAGAGTGTTCAAGTGCCTCGTTTAAAGGATTGACCCGATTTAGGAAGCCAATGTTTGGATGTTCAAAAGGCTGGATTAAACTGATAAGTCAAACAAGGTGTCAGAGTGTGGACCCCTTTGATAGTTTGAGACTTGGAGAGCAGTTTGGGCCAGTGCTGGGGCTTTTGAGTGGCCTTGTTAACTAACGCTCTGATAGCTGAGATCCTCTAATTTTATCCCAAAGAGACCCAAGACAATCCCTGTTTCTCCTTCATGCTAGACTTTAAGATGGAACGAGGCTTGGTGCTTTTCTTTATGGTCCTAGCCCACTTTGGGCATGTTCAGGAAGACCAGTCCAGGTCCCTAATGGCGAGCCTCTGCTTCTCTCTCCAATTGAGAATTGGAAACAGGAGCAGGGATTTCCCTGACGATCATTTTGTGCTTTTAAGGCTCTGTCAAGAGGTGACAGTAACTTACGGAGAAATAGAAGAATGCTAGGTAATGGTCTTTAACGCTTCCAGTTGTACATAGAATTGAGTTTTTTGGCCAGGACATCCTGATGTTCGTTTCACCGCCTGGGAACATTATAGCATGTTGGTAGTCTATCTTTTTGTGCATTCATTTGTTCACAAATGGCAAGGCCTGACATTTTAATCTCTCTTTTTGAGTTGATTCAAGCATGAAGAACGGGCACACACGTGGTTATGTTAGCTTTCCCGTTTTATTCCCTCAGAATTTTAGCAGTTTGTTCTTTTTTTTTTTTTTTGCACAAGATTCTATGAGGGCGGAGAGTAAAAGAATAATAACATGAGAACCATAAGGCAAATAGATTTAGAGATTCAGAGACCTTTGGCTATTGTAAGAATGCCAAGTTAGTGCCATCTCCCACTGTTTTAGTAAAGTGGGAGCTTACTATAATTTTTATATATGCGTTTTATTGTAAGCCGCCCTGAGTCCCCTGTTGGGTGAGAAGGGCGGGATATAAATATTGTAATAAAATAAATAAATAAATACTATCATGAATAAACAATAGTTTATGTTGTTAAGCCCAGGAAAGGACAGCCTCTCCATTTTTATCCTTCTGAGCATAGCCCCATACGTGCCTATGGCTGTTACTACCACCCTTTGGTGTCTATAAAGGTTCTCGGGAGGGGAAAACCAAAACTTCATTTGGGGGCTTGTACATAGAGCTAATTGTAATGTTACTAAGCTCTACTGTTAGAATCTCTATATTGTTTTCTTCATTGTTATGGGCACTGCTAATTCGAAGGCCTGGTTTTACAAAGACGGCACTTTCATACTGCGCATGTGGTCTTTCCGTCACTAAGATCATTCTTGGGATTTTGGGTGTTTGTGTTGTTTATCCCTGTGTATTTCTTGGACACACAGCACGTCACATTTCTTATCTCAACACAGTTGATAAAGCAACTGTTGTTTGGCAGCTGACAAGCCTTCACTATGTTAATTGCGATTATTGTCATGGTCGGTCCTGACAAGGTCAGTTTGTTTGTTTGTTTGGTTGGTTGCATACTGCAAGTTGCTTCTGGTGTGAGAGAATCAGTCGTCTACAAAGACATTGCCCAGGAAATGCCTGGATGCATCTTTCATGTCCTCCACTTCTAAGATAGCATGTCAGAAGTAGCGAGTAAGAGATGAGAGACTCATTAGTTTGAACACGTCTATATTACAAATCCTTTTCTTTTTTTTAAGGTGTGAAAATCATCATGAAAAACTGAGTGTATTTTGTTGGACATGTAAGAAATGTATCTGCCACCAGTGTGCCCTTTGGGGAGGAATGGTGAGTATTGGCTTTGAGGGAAGAAGTGCTACCTGCTTAGTACTTGCTTGGAAATAGACTTAGTGTTATGGAAGAAACTCTGTACTTTTGTATTGTTGAAAGCTTATAATAATACAATAATATATAATAATTATAACATATTGTATATACATACAATATTCATAATATTATATTGTAATATGATATGATACTAATAATACAATATAATATTAATTATATATTATATTTTACATGTAATATTACTAATAATATTACAATATATTGATATAGTACAATATGGTAATTTATTGCCAGTATTGTACTATGCTAATAATATAATATTGTATGGAAATTTAATTTGTAAGCTGCTCTGGGTGAGAAGGGCGGCATATAAATGTAACAAATAAATAAATAGCAGTGGTTCTCAACCTGTGAGTCCCCAGATGCTTTTGCCTTCAACTCTTAGATATCCTCATAGTTGGTAAACTGGCTGAGATTTCTGGAAGTTGTACACCAAAACATCTGGGGGTTGAGAACCACTGGTTTATAGATATAGCCATTGTTCTGGGCATATGTTTTGCTCTTTCACAGCTTACCTGCATTTCAACTGTGGGTATCTTTTATTTTAATAGTGTTTTATCTCTTTGTTTTAACAATATTGTACCCTGCCCGAGCTGCAAGGAAAGACGGGTAATAAGTGTATTATTATTATTACATAATCATAGCTATATGAAAATATTGCTTATGTTACCTTGATAGGATCAACATAAATCCTTCTTTTAGTGTTGCATTATTTTATAAAGGTTTATATATAGTTTTATTTTGTTATAATGTTTTAATTTCATGGTTCTGTGTTTTAATTTATATTGTTGTTGGGCTTGTCCCCATGTAAGCTGCCCCAAGTCCCTTCGGGGAGATGGAGGTGGGATACAAAAATAAAATTATTATTATTAATAATAATAATATTAGGTTCTCTTCTAAATACATTAATCTAAAATTCCTATCACACTCAAGCCTGCCACAAAGCCAGCGGCAAATACTGTATATACTCGAGTATAAGCCAACCCGAATATAAGCCGAGGCACCTAATTTTACCACAAAAATCTGGGAAAACATTGACTCAGGTATAAGCCGAGAGTGGTAAATTTCAGAAATAAAAATAGATACCAATAAAATGACATTAATTGAGGCATCAGTAGGTTAAATGTTTTTGAATATTTACATAAAGCTCAAATTTAAGATAAGACTGTTCAACTTATCATTATTCTCATCTTCAATGTAAATGTGCTTATGTATCCTTTTAATAATAATAATAGAGTAAAATAATACATGTAATAATAATAATAAATACAGGAAAATAATACATGTAATAATAAATAGAGTAAAATAATACATGTAAAATAATAAGATCAGAGTGAAATAATAAATGTATTAATAATAATAAAAATAGAGTAAAATAAATGTAATAGTAGCAACAATAATAGAGAAAAATAATAAATGTAATAATACCAATAATAATAGAGAAAAATAATAAATGTACCATATATTCTCGAGTATAAGCTGACCCAAATATAAGCCAACCAGGACCCTCACCCGAGTATAAGCCAAGGGGGGCTTTTTCAGTCTTAAAAAAAGGGCTGATAAAGTATATACAGTAAATGCAATACTGTACATTGGGAATGCAGAACTATATTGCCCTATTATAAAATCTTAGAAGATGAAAAAGGTTACAAAGACTGAAAAAAAAACCCACTGGCTTTGCTTGCCCTGAAAACAATAGCGGAGAGGGTACATCAATCCAGAAGGCCTTCTCCTTCTCCTTCTCCTTCTCCATCAATCCAGAAGGCCTTCACTGGATCTTGGCAGGGTCTTCCAGAACATTCTGTTTCATCTGCTTTGATGAAACAGTGTAAGGCTTTCATCTTATGAAAGCATTTACCCTTAATGGATGAAACTCATGCTTGAAAAGGAAGGAGGTTTCTTTTAAGCCAGCAAAACCTTGCATTAAGCTTTGTGTAAGAAGTGTGCCTGGAGTACCTAATTTAGCTTTTTCTTCCGCAATGGAAATCTGAAGCATCTGCAATGGCTCTTCAGCTAGTTGAAAAGCTGCACGATGAATGCCAAACCCTTGCTTGTGATTTCTGAATAGATTTCTGCAGAAAGTCACATTCAGGGTTGGGTCAAGGGGGAGACAAGGGCCTTTGTTCAGGTGATATTCCTGAGAGATGTGGAAGTAACTTGTTTCGACCCGATGGAAGTGAAACTGAAATGAGTGCGTCTGTATCTTTCCAACAGCATGGAGGACATACGTTTAAGCCGTTAGCCGAAATATATGAGCAGCATGTCACAAAGGTGAACGAAGAAGTTGCAAAGCTGCGCCGAAGGCTCATGGAATTGATCAGTTTGGTGCAGGAAGTGGTAAGGGCAATACTTCGTTTTAGACCAGCACGTAATGCCAATCCTTTCCTGATGCTGAAAATACAGTATGACTTGAAACCCATGCCTTATTATTCTTATCATGACCATGTTCTGCTTCATAACTCCTTCTGAAAGAGCTGCACATTGTAGATATAGTAGAAATGGCATTGAATTTTGCCAGACTGAACCGTCCTGAGTCCCTTCGGGTGAGAAGGGCGGGATAGAAATGATGGAAATAAATAAATGGGTATGTTGGAGTTGCTGTGAATTTTCTGGCCTATATGGCCATGTTCTAGAAGCATTCTCCCCTGACGTTTTGCCCACATCTATTGCAGGCATCCTCAGAGCTTGTGAGATTTGTTGGAATCTAGGCCAGTGGGGTTTATATATCTGTGGAATAATGTCCAGGGTGGGAGAAAGAACTCTTGTCTGTTTGAGGCAAGTGTGAATGTTAGCCAGTTGGCCAGCTTGATTAGCATTGAATGGCCTTTCAGCTTCAAAGCCTGGCTGCTTCCTGCCTGGGGGAATCCATCACTCCAGGTTAATCCCGAAAAGCTCCACAAATACTTAAAGGTTTGTTTTGTTGGGCAAGTTTGCTCTGGATGCATCATGGGTGAGGTTGTGTGTGCTCTCTGGCTGCAGGATAAACTACAAATCCCACCCTCTATATGTAGCAACTGATGTCTTGGTTTTAAATTTTATTATGTTATGTTGGTTTATAATTATGTTGTTTATATTATGTTTTAAATTGTATGTTAATTTATGTTGTTGGTTGTTTTTCTCATGTAAGCCACCCCGAGTCACTTCGGGGCGATGGAGGTGGGGTATAAAAATAAAGTTATTATTAGTACAGTAGAGTCTCACTTATCCAACATAAACAGGCTGGCAGAATGTTGGATAAGCGAATATGTTGGATAATAAGGAGGGATCAAGGAAAAGCCTATTAAACATCTAATTAGGTTATGATTTTACAAATTAAGCACCAAAACATCATGTTATACAACAAATTTGACAGAAAAAGTAGTTCAATACGCAGTAATGCTATGTAATAATTACTGTATTTACGAATTTAGCACCAAAATATCATGATGTATTGAAAACATTGACTACAAAAATGCGTTGGATAATCCAGAACGTTGGATAAGCGAGTGTTGGATAAGTGAGACTCTACTGTACTGTTGTTGTTGTTGTTGTTGGGAGGTGTTAGCTGGCCCTGATGATTTCCTGTGTGGAATTCCTGTTTTCTGAGTGTTGTTCTTTATTTACTGTCCTGATTTTATAGGGTTTTTTTTATATTAGTAGGTAGATTTTGTTCATTTTCATAGTTTCCTCCTTTCTGTTGAAATTGTCCACATGCTTGTGGATTTCAGTGGCTTCTCTGTGAAGTCTGACATGGTGGTTGTTAGTGTGGTCCAGTATTTCTGTGTTCTCCAATAATACGCTGTGTCCAGGTTGGTTCATCAAGTGCTCTGCTATGGCTGACTCCTCTGGTTAAATTAGTCTGCAGTGCCTTTCATGTTCTGGGCAATGCTGTGTTTGGTGGTCCAGACAGAAAAAAAACAGGGCCAGCCAACACCTCCCAACAAAGGATTCCCCCAGGCAGGAGTTCTTTCTCCCACCCTGGTCATTCCACAAATATAGCAACCCCACTTGCCTAGTTCCCAACAGACCTCACAACCTCTGAGGATGCCTGCCATAGATGTGGGTGAACGTCACGAGGGAATGCTTCTGGAACATGGCCATATAGCCTCGAAAACCCACAGCAGCCCAGTGATTCCGGCCATAAAAACTTTTGACGACGCATTTTGGGAAATGTCTTCTGCTCTTTTATCCACCAGAGGGCACTTTTCTGGTTGGGAACACAATTTCATTTGCAGGACAAGAAATGAAATGTGCCTCCAACCCTTGTGATAGATGTGTCTAGACAACAGCTGTGTGTAATGGGTTTGTTTTCGAAGTTATCAAATGCTCCCACCTGTAAGATACTTTTTATTTTTATAGCCACTGCTTGCTGTGCGAATCGCCTCCTTCAAAGGTTTTAAACAGATAAGTAGGAGAATTGCCAGGCGTTACAATACTGATTCCATTTTTGTCTTTCAGGAAAGGAATGTAGAAGCCGTACGCAGTGCAAAGGACGAGCGTGTGCGGGAAATCAGGAATGCTGTAGAGATGATGATTGCTAGGCTTGATACCCAGCTGAAGAACAAACTTATAACACTAATGGGTAGGCTTACTTCCCCCCCCCCCCCCCCAAGGTTTTAGGGTCTTAATTTAAACCAGAGGTTGTCATCTTGGAATAGGTACTAAAGAAGAGAAGTTCAGTAAAAATTACTGTATATACTCCAGTATAAGCCTAGTTTTTCAGTCCTTTTTTAGGACTAAAAAACCCCCCTTGGCTCATACATGGGTGAGGATCCTGATTGGCTTATATTTGGGTCAGCTTATACTTGAGAATATATGGTACATTTATTATTTTTCTCTATTATTATTGGTATTATTACATTTATAATTTTACTCTATTATTATTACATTTATTATTGTACTCTATTATTGTTGCTACTATTACATTTATTTTACTCTATTTTTATTATTATTAATACATTTATTATTTCACTCTGATCTTATTATTACATGTATTATTCTACTCATATTTATTATTACATGTATCATTTTCCTGTATTTATTATTATTATTATTACATGTATTATTTTACTCTATTATTATTAATAGGATACATAAGCACATTTACATTGAAGAAGAGAATAATGATTTGATCAGAGTTGGACAGTCTTATCTTAAATTAGAGCTTGATGTAAATATTCAAAAACATTTAACCTATTGATGCCTCAATTAATGTAATTTTTGGTATCTATTTTTATTTCCGAAATTTCCCACCCTCGGCTTATACTTGATTCAATGATTTCCCAGTTTTTTTGTGGTAAAATTAGATGCCTCATCTTATATTTGTGTCAGCTTATATTCGAGTATATACAGTAGTCAGCAAAATATACTGAGATTATTTAGGTAAAGTAAAGGTAAAGGTTTTCCTCTGACATTAAGTCCAGTCATGACCGACTCTGGGGGTTGGTGCTCATCTCCATTTCTAAGCCAAAGAGCTGGCGTTGTCCGTAGACCAAGGTCATTGGTATGACTGCATGGAGCGCCATTGCCTTCCTGCCAAAGAAGTACCTATTGATCTACTCACATTTGCATGTTTTCGAACTGCTAGGTTGGCAGAAGCTGTGGCTAACAGTGTGTGCTCACTCCACTCTCTGGATTTGAACCTGGGACCTTTCGGTCCGCAAGTTCAGCAGCTCAGCGCTTTAACACGCTGTGCCATTGGGGCCCCCGAGATTATTTAACAACAGAATAATATTGAAACAGCCCTCTTTTCAGATTTGCATATACAGTAGAGTCTCACTTATCCAACATAAATGGGCCGGCAGAATGTTGGATAAGCGAATATGTTGGATAATAAGGAGGGATTATGGAAAAGCCTATTAAACATCAAGTTAGATTATGATTTTACAAATTAAGCACCAAAACATCATGTTAGACAACAAATTTGACAGAAAAAGTAGTTCAATATGCAGTAATGCTATGTAGTAATTACTGTATTTACGAATTTAGCACCAAAATATCACGATGCATTGAAAACATTGACTACAAAAATGTGTTGGATAATCCAGAACGTTGGATAAGTGAATGTTGGATAAGTGAGACTCTACTGTACCTTTTCGCAACAGTCTTTTCCATTTGATGTAAGATGACCTTGTACTCATCTTACATTATAGTGTATACATTACACAGTGAGTCTGTGATTCAGCATTGTATTGGGAAGGCTGTGCTCTTAACTGTCTTTGTAATGTTCTGTTGTAAAAGTTATTAGAAGAATATGATTTTTTAAAAAACAAATCAAATATAACTGAGTACAGGCAGTCCTTAGTCAGAAACATCCAACTTACAAGCAACTCACAGTTAAGAATGGGGCTGAGACAACAGGAAGTGGGAGAAATCTTCCCCTTGGAAGGAAAATCCACTCCTGGAAGAGTTATTATCATGGGGAAAAGGTGTCCCCATTGAAGCTTTAACCCATTCCTTGTTTCTACAACAAGCCCAGATTTTTCAAAATCCAATTCTCAGGGACATAAAGTGAGGTGAAATCTTCCAAACAGGGGCACAGACAGCAAAAGAAACACCACCGGGATGTTAACCCTTCCCTATGCTATCCAAAGATATGTATCCATGCATGTTTTCTCAATGTTGTAATATCCATTACTGTTGTTTGGATTGGATGATTCTTTCTTGAAGGCTCCAATTACTGGATTTTTGTTCTTTATTTGTCATTAATAGGTCAGAAGACATCACTCACTCAAGAAACGGAACTTCTGGAATCTCTTTTGCAAGAAGTGGAGCACCAGGTGCAGGCCTAGGGTCATTTGATTCCTACTGAGGATTGTTTAATTCACTCTGATCTATTGTTTCTTAATGTGGTTTCTTAGTTTGGAATGGGATTTAAATGGGTTAGCTGTAGGACAGAGATAATCTTTTGCTCTTGAATATAATGTTCATATTTGGGTAATGATATAGTTCAGGCATTTGACCTTTGCTTTTTTCATTCTAGCTTCGGTCATGCAGTAAAAGCGAACTGATATCAAAAAGCTCTGAGATCTTGATGATGTTCCAGCAGGTCCACCGGAAGCCCATGGCCTCTTTTGTCACCACCCCTGTCCCTCCAGACTTCACAAGGTACCGCTTTATTTCAACTCTTTTTGTTTGGTAGACCTGCCTTTTTTGCTTGGGGGTGGTGGTTAAGGGGATCTGAGCACAAATTATGCAGTTGTCTGAGCTGGCACAGTATCTTGCATTTAAGTATCATGTGTATGGTATATCCAGATAATAATAATAACAACAACAACAACAAAGACTCTGGCAGAAACCAGTGCAGGTGGTCCCGGTGGTGATGGGTGCCGTGCCAAAAGATCTCAGCCGGCATTTGGAAACAATAGATATTGACAAAATTACAATCTGCCAACTGCAAAAGGCCACCCTACTGGGATCTGCACGCATCATCCGAAAATACATCACACAGTCCTAGACACTTGGGAAGTGTTCGACTTGTGATTTTCTGAAACGAAATCCAGCATATCTATCTTGTTTGCTGTGTCATACAATAAAATAATAATAATAAAATATTATTATTATTTATAACTCGCTTCCATCACCCCAAGGGGACTTGGAGTGGTTCACATGTGGACCAAGCCCAATCAACAGATAAAACAATATATAATATATAATTAAAACAATAACAGTGAAATAACATTCATGAAATACATCAGTGAGCATCAGGACTAAACGGTGGGGCTATTAAGAAATTACAGGGAAGGCAGGTAGGTGCAAAAATGCAAGGCAATGAGATTCAGGAATAGCATAAAGTGCTGAGTGTTAGGGCGGTAAATAGCGTATATATTCGAATATAAGCCGACCTGAATATAAGCCTGGGCATCTAATTTTACCACAAAAAAACTGGGAAATCATTTACTCAAGCATAAACCGAGGGTGGTAAATTTCAGAAATAAAAATAGATACCAATAAAATTACATTAATTGAGGCATCAGTAGGTTAAATGTTTTTGAATATTTACATAAAGCTCAAATTTAAGATAAGACTGTCCAACTCTGATCAAATCATGATTCTCATCTTCTTGAATGTAAATGTGCTTATGTATTCTTTTAATAATAATAGAGTAAAATAATACATGTGATAATAATAATAAATAATATAGGAAAATAATACATGTAATAATAAATAGAGTCAAATAATAAATGTAATAATATCAGAGTGAAATAATAAATGTATTAATCATAATAATAAAATAGAGTAAAATAAATGTAATATTAGCAACAATAATGAGTACAATAATAAATGTAATAATAATAGAGTAAAATAATGTAATAATACCAATAATAATAGAGAAAAATAATAAATGTACCATATATTCTCGAGTATAAGCTGACCCAAATATAAGCCAATCAGGATCCTCACCCAAGTATAAGCTGATAGGGGCTTTTTTAGTCCTAAAAAAGGGCTGAAAAACTAGGCTTATACTCAAGTATATATACAGTAGTTAAGACTGGATGGTGATAAAAATGGACCTACTGTTCGAAAGCATGTTGAAACATCCAAGTCTTTGTATTTCATCGATCCCATTTAGATACCATGTTCTAGATGATATTTAGCCAGTAGGCAAGAGAGGTTCCACTCCCCATAATATACATAACATATAAGGATTTTCACTTGTCCTAGTGGCAAGCTTGTCTGCATGAGACAGACTCCAGGATTGCATTCCTTAAATGTGTCAAACCTTATCATAAACATTATGTTCAGCATATAAACCTGGGATGTTACATTGCCTGGAAGATCGGAAGTCCTTTCAGATGCCATTTTGGGATTATATGTATTTTATTTTATTTCGTTTTATTATAATTGTTTGGGCTTGGCCCCATGTTAGCCGCCCTGAGTTTCTTCGGGAAGATGGAGGCGGAATACAAAAATAAAGTTGTTGCTGTTAATATGATTATGATTATTATTATATGTATGAGGAAGTTTCCCAACATGGGCCTGAATTGATCCTCACAGCCTGCTTCTTCCTCAGCACCTGTTAAAAAAAGCAAAGCAAACTGAAATAAACTGTGGCTTTCTTTTTTTGTAGTCCTCGATGTTGACAGGCAGAATATGGCACAATTTGCTCAGTTTGACGGCAAAATCTAGGGCTGTAGTCACTGCAACAAAGACTGGCAGCTGGCCAAGTTGTTCCCATCCCTTTTTAAAATGTGACAAGTGAACTTTGAAAGGACGGTGCGATTTCTTAGGAGGCTTTTAGGGTGTTGCTTGTTATAAGTAAATGAGTCCTGCACACCTTTGCATCATTTGCTTTTTCTTTCTGCAGTGAGTTAGTCCCCGCCTATGATTCAACTACCTTTGTACTGGAGAATTTCAGGTAGGAATATGATTGGTTTTAACTTAAGAGCTTAATATGAGGCTTTTCCCTGGAACCTGTTGTCATTGCTGAGGGTTCACTCCCAAAACACATGTACTGTTTAGAAACTGAATGGAATTTACCTGTACAACATATGGATTCTTCAGAAGTATGGGTTTATGTAATCAGCTCATATTCTCAGCAAAAATGAGCAAGTTAGACTCAGTGTTTAATTTGACTGTAAACAAAAGTATTTCTGAGTAATTTTAATGTAAATGGAGGGTGGAAGCTCTTAACACGCATTAAAAAAGCACCTTGAATGGCAAATCTTTTTTCGTAGTTATATAAGATTGAAAAAGGAATGCTAAGGAATGCTTGCGCCTTGGAAACAAACAAGCTTAAGAATTTGTTTTAATCTCTGTACTGAACATTTTCTCTGAAATGTCTCAATAGCACTTTACGCCAGCGGGCAGATCCCGTGTACAGTCCGCCTCTTCAGGTTTCCGGGCTTTGCTGGAGGTTAAAAGTTTATCCGGTGAGTTTGGCAAGTGGCATTAACAAATGGCTATTGAAATTTAGGCGCATTGTGATGCATTTGTGCTGCGTGGTTTTCCTGCTTCCAGATTTGGCGTATGGATTATTATACATGTTGGGAGTTCAACCCCACACTACCCAAGTCTGCAGTCCTCAGTGAGAAGTACTTACCGTATATACTCGAGTATAAGCCGACCCGAACATAAGCTGAGGCACCTAATTTTGCCACAAGAAAACTGGGAAAACATTGACTCAAGTATAAGCCGCGAGCAGTAAATTTCAGAATAAAAATAGATACCAATAAAATTACATTAATGGAGGCATCGGTAGGTTAAATGTTTTTGAATACAGTAGAGTCTCACTTATCCAACACTCGCTTATCCAACGTTCTGGATTATCCAACACATTTTTGGAAGATGGGGGATGGTGGTGGGGGAAGAGAAGGGATCTATGTTAATTGCTGTAATAGCATGTTTTATGCATATGTCTTTGTTTGATGTTTTTATAGTTTTAATGGATTTAATCTACAGTTGTATGTATTTTATTTAGATATGTTATATATTTTTATATATTTGTAAGGCATTGAATTTTGCCATTTATTATGTTGTAAACCGCTTTGAGTCCCCCCAGGAGTGAGAAAAGCGGTATAGAAATGCAGTTAATAATAATACAGTAGAGTCTCACTTATCCAAGCTAAATGGGCTGGCAGAAGCTTGGATAAGCGAATATCTTGGATAATAAGGAGAAATTAAGGAAAAGCCTATTAAACATCAAATTAGGTTATGATTTTACAAATTAAGCGCCAAAACATCATGTTATATAACAAAATTGAAAGAAAAAGTAGTTCAATATGCAGTAATGCTATGTTGTAATTACTGTATTTACGAATTTAGCACCAAAATATCACGATATATTGAAAACATTGATTACAAAAATGGCTTGGATTATCCAGAAGCTTGGATAAGTGAGGCTTGGATAAGTGAGACTCTCCTGTAATAATAATAATTTTTGTAGACAATGTTTTCAATACATCATGATATTTTGGTACTAAATTCGTAAATACAGTAATTACTACATAGCATTATCATGAATTGAACTACCTTTTCTGTCAAATTTGTTGTCTAACATGATGTTTTGGTGCTTAATTTGTAAAATCATAATCTAATTTGATGTTTAATAGGCTTTTCCGTAATCCCTCCTTATTATCCAACATATTCGCTTATCCAATGTTCTGCCGGCCCGATTATGTTGGATAAGTGACACTCTACTGTATTTACACAAAACTCTAATTTAAGATAAGACTGTCCAGCTCTGATTAAATCATTATTCTCATCTTCTTCAATGTAAATGTGCTTATGTATCCTTTTAATAATAATAGAGTAAAATAATACATGTAAAAATAATAATAATAAATACAGGAAAATAATACATGTAATAATAGGTAAAGGTTTTCCCCTGGCGTTAAGTCCAGTCATGTCTGACTCTGGGGGTTGGTGCTCATCTCCATTTCTAAGCCGAAGAGCCGGCGTTGTCCGTAGACACCTCCAAGGTCATGTGGCCGGCATGACTGCATGGAACGCCGTTACATGTAATAATAAATAGAGTAAAATAATAAATGCAATAATAATAATAATATCAGAGTGAAATAATAAATGTATTAATAATATTAAAAATAGAGTAAAATAAATGTAATAGTAGCAACAATAATAGAGAAAAATAATAAATTTAATAATACCAATAATAATAGAGAAAAATAATAAATGTACCATATATTCTTGAGTATAAGCTGACCCAAATATAAGCCAACCAGGACCCTCACCCAAGTATAAGCTGAAGGGGGCTTTTTCCGTCTTAAAAAAGGGCTGAAAAAGTAGGCTTATACTCGAGTATATACAGTAGTTAGCTTAGAATAGGCTAAGGCGAATCCCTTCCCCACTATCTCCTGAATAACAGTTGAAATATATCTATAGATAGTATGTTTTATTAATGTATCAAAACATTTGACAAACACATTTAGTTGGAATGTATCTATTTCTTCTCTCTATTTGCTCTCATTCTGATTGTTTATGTAGAATGGATACTTTGCAGATGCATGTCTTTTATCGTTGACTTTCTATTTTTACATCTTGGTGTGTGCTGTGTGTATTGAGATCTCTCTCTCCTTGTGTGTCAGGAGAGATATGTGCTTGGTGATTTTTCCATCTCTTTTGCACCCTAGAAGAGATGGAGATAGTTAGAGTAGCTCAGACCCAGTTTACTATTAATTTATTTTATTTATTTATTTCAATTATTTAAACCCCGCCCTTCTCACCCGAGGGGACTCAGGGCGGCTTACAAGTGGCAATTGATGCCGTTACACTGTTATACAATGAACTAAAACGTTAAAACAGTTATAAAATACAATAATACAAAGTTTAAAACAATGCAAAGTGCTTATGCCATTCATCCACCAGACCTTATACAAGAGCCGTAATTCAGACCGCGTCGAAGCCAACACATGCTTGAGAAATGTAGTTGTTATTTTTGTAAATAAACTTTTTGTGATTTTAAAAACAGAACTCTGGATCTTTGCCTCCTAAGCTCTAAATTCTTGACAGCCACGTGGCACTTCACACTCTGCTTGCTGTGAGCTGAATGCTCAACTATAAGTATCCTGTTTTTGCATATTTTGGATGCTCTGCTGTTTTTGGATAGTTTTTCCTAACACACCTGAGAAAATCCTAACAATACAAACTAAGGGCTTTGGTGTTCCCTGTAGCTTACATTATTTGCCAATGTACAGATTTATTTTTCTAGCCAAACTAATTCTGCAGTCTCAGCTGATCGTGAAATGCAAAAATATCACAGCACCTCTGCTTTGTTGGATGTTCAGTCCCTGAGAGAGTTATGATATGCATTGAAAGGGCTTATTATGGGTTGAATAATTTGACTAGCATTTGGTGTCGTGGGGGATAATGTGGCACAAGGGATTGCAGATTTCAGAGTACTTCTAGTTTTTGATATATTTGAAATAAAAACAGAATAGTGGCATACCAAATGGATGATGGTGTGTGTAGGAGTGTGATGAGCAAGAGAGCACTTCTCCTTAGGTGTATATTGGGTAAAATTCCACTTCATCCATGTTTGTCAACAAAGGGAGCTGTAATGTGAACTTAGAAAGCTCTTTTGATATATATACATTGTCTGAAACACTGACTTCCGTTTTACCCTTCTTTTAACATCTAAGGATGGAAACGGAGTCGTGAGAGGATACTACTTATCTGTCTTCCTTGAGCTTTCCGCTGGGCTGCCGGAAACATCCAAGTAAGGACTGTTGCCAGCTGTCTCCCTTTGCTTTCCTTATGGGTTGAATTGAGATTGCATTCAAATTCAGGGTCTTGAAATATGAGAGTGTGGGTCAAAGGTGCCCTTACTGATAGAGCCACTGATGTTTTGGATTTTGCATCGGGGTAACAATCCTTTCATCCTTCAGATGTTTTGGGTCACAACATCCATAGCCATTTACTATTGGCCAAGCTGGCTGAGGTCTGTGTGAATAGGAACCATTAAAAAAACCTTTAATGCTCATGGAAACGGAGAGACGACGTCCATGGGTGGGTTTATTATCCCCTCCAGTAATCTTGAATTTACTCTCACAATGTTCTTTCCAGAGTCTTTTTTAAATGGGTTACTATTTTGGACAGTGCACACTGTCCACCTATTCAATACAATACAACTCGTTATTGATTAGTCAATTTTGACCATATCAAAACATGTGAAACATACAAAACGTACACACTTACCCATACATACAGTAAAACCATGTATAGATACAAAGCATCCCGGCCTACTAGCCTACCAACCCACTCCTAGGTAGTTGTGCAAATACAGAATAAAAAGATTAAAATTAAAATTAATTATTCCCTTAAGGTAAGGTTTAAGCGGGGGCAAGGGTACGTAAAACGAGTGGCTTGTCCATAGTAAATTTTAAATTTGGATTTTGTTATTGGCATTAATATCACAGCTGTCCGCTTCCATCTTCTTGGGGATGGCCAGCGCTTTTTGCGTAAAAAGGGTCAGTTTTAAAATAGAGTTTTTATCTGAACCCTGTCCACCTATTCAGTTCTGTGGTTAGGCCTTCTTACTAACACCTCCCAACAAAGGATTCCCCCAGGCAGGAAGCAGCCAGGCTTTGAAGCTACAAGGCCATACAATGCTAATTGAGGTGGCTCATTGCAACATTCACACTTGCCTCAAACGGACAGACGGAAGTTTTTTCTTTTACCCTGAACCTTCCATAGATATCTAAACCCCACTTGCCTAGTTTCCTACAGACCTCACAACCTCTGAGGATGCCTGCCATAGATGTGGGCAAAACGTCAGAAGAGAATGCTTCTGGAACATGGCCAGACAGCCTGGAAAATGCACAGCAACCCAGTGATTCTGGCCATGAAAGCCTTCAAGTAGTTCAATACGCAGTAATGTTATGTTTTAATAACAGTAGAGTCTCACTTATCCAAGACTCATTTATCCAAGGTTCTGGATTATCCAAGGCATTTTCGTAGTCAATGTTTCCAATATATCATGATATTCTGGTGCTAAATTCGTAAATACAGTATAGTAGAGTCTCACTTATCCAACATAAACGGGCCGGCAGAACGTTGGATAAGCGGATATGTTGGATAATAAGGAGGGATTAAGGAAAAGCCTATTAAACATCAAATTAGGTTATGATTTTACAAATTAAGCACCAAAACATCATGTTAGACAACAAATTTGACAGACAAAGTAGTTTAATACAAAATAATGCTAAGTAGTAATTACTGTATTTACGAATTTAGCACCAAAATATCACGATTTATTGAAAACATTGACTACAAAAATGCATTGGATAATCCAGAACGTTAGATAAGCGAGTCTTGGATAAGTTGACTCTACTGTTATTAAAACATAACATTACTGTGTATTGAACTACTTTTTCTGTCAAATTTGTTGTATAACATGATGTTTTGGTGCTTAATTTGTAAAATCATAACCTAATTTGATGTTTAATAGGCTTTTCCTTAATCCCTCCTTATTATCCAAGAATTCACTTATCCAAGGTTCTGCCGGCCCGTTTAGCTTGGATAAGTGAGACTCTACTGCATTATTACACACTGTTGTTTGGCTAGTATGCTGAGGAAATAATACCTGGGATAGATACAAAAGAGATTCATCCACTGTGCATATTTTTGCCACACTTTCGCAGGTTACATAGGTGTACACAATACTCTTGTTATGAAACAGTTTACACAGAGAAAGGGAGTTAGGAAACGAAGGGGGGGGGGAGATATTAACAAAAATAAAAGATGAAGAAAAGTGCATAGATTCAGCCATGCCATGCAAAACTGAACATGAAATGCTAAGGGCACGACAGATGGTAAGAAGCCTTCAGTGTTAAAGTGCTCCCAAATGGTTCAGAATCTAAAAAGACAAGGAACCCCACAAACCAAGCTCAGGAACGTATCTTGAAGACCTTTAAAAGCAGAGTATTAGCTAGAGCATGGCCATAAACACTCTTAGCAATCAACATTTGTAAAAGAATCAACTAAACTCTTATTCGATCTCAAAATCTTTGCTGAAAATATATGCAGTGGGCTTAGTTTCCAGCCAAGTGTGTGATCTGGCCATGGGTGTTATAAAGGACATTTTTGGCAGCTCTCCTTTCTCTCAGCTGGAAGATAAGCAGGGACCTCACTTGGCTGTATTAAGAGGCTCCCTTCCCTGAAAAAACTAACACATCTCTCTAGAACAAAGTCAGTACAGCACCCTGCCAAAGAAGACTGCAAAGGTCGTTGTTTAAGCCACAAATACTGCTTCCCCCCAAAAAGAGGGCATTTCAGTTATAGTCATGTAAGCTTAAGATGTCCAATGAATGAGTTAGCAGCCATAGGGTGTGCCATAACAACATGCTATGCTAATTTTACACACACATTTATATATATACACACAATAATTTATAAATATATAATATATTGTATATACAGTAGAGCCTCACTTATCCAAGACTTGCTTATCCAAGGTTCTGGATTTTTCTTTTTCTTTTTTTGGTATTTTTTTTTAATTGTAAATAGTGCTACGTAAAATTATACAAACGTTCAGAACATTTTCCATTGGTAACACATGTTTACATTCTTCCTCCTTTTTCTCCCTCCTTCCCCTCCCCTCCCCAGGAACAGTTTACAAATTTTCTATAATTATTACAATTGTTCGATCATGAGGATAATGTTGTTTAATTCCTTCTATTTGTCTTTCCCCTTTATTCTGTAAATTAAGTCTTTCCAAGGCATTTTTGTAGTCAATGTTTTCAATATATCGTGATATTTTGGTGCTAAATTTGTAAATACAGTAATTACAACATAACATTACTGCGTATTGAACTACTTTTCCTGTCAAATTTGTTGTCTAACATGATGTTTTGGTGCTTAATTTGTAAAATCATAACCTAACTTGATGTTTAATAGGCTTTTCCTTAATCCCTCCTTATTAGCCAAGATATTAGCTTATCCAAGCTTCTGCCAGCCCGTTTAGCTTTGATGAGACTCTACTGTTCTTACAATATTGATAATAATATGATAATGTAATACAATATTATACTACTAATAATATAATATAATAATATTAATTATATATGATATATTAAATGTAATATTACTAATAATATTACCATACAATGATATAGTACAATATAGTAATTTCATGCTTATATTGTGCTATCCTAATAATATATTGTATGTACATTTGATTTGTAAGTCCCCTCCGGGGTGAGAAGAGCGGGATATAAATGTAATAAATAAATAAATAAATACATGCAACAATGTAACAGATAAGAGTTATATTGCAGGACGTCACAAGGGACTATAGCACCAAAATGGGGAATCTCTTTCAATTCAAAGATTAGAGCCGCATTTCAATATTAGGGAAGGGTCAAAGTTAAAAGCAGGGGAATATTAGCAGTAACATGTGCCTACAAGATATCTAACAACATCATTGGAGTGCTCAAGGGTGGTTGGTCATTGGCAGTAATTGTTAGAACAATGTCGGAGTTGCGACGTTTTGTAAAAGTGCTCAAGATTTGGCTGTTTGGCTGTGCATTTAAGTAAATCAGATCTAATTTGCCAAATAGTCACTGTTGAATGTTTTTATTTTGAATGTTTTTATATTGTGGAATGATATTTTAAATTGTGAGTCGCTCGGAGCACTCTGGTGGAGAGCGACTAATTATGAAATAATGTGAAGTGAAGAAGTGAAGTGAAGTAATTGGGCTTTAGAGACACACTAACTTGGGTACCCGGCATTGCCCGGGTTATTTGAAAAAGTCAGTTTTTCATGGTACAATTTTTTAATTGCAAGTTTGTTCTGGATGCATCATGGATGGGGTTGAGTGTGCTCTCTGACTGTAGGGTAAACTACAACTCCCACTACGGTGAGTCAGTCCCCTCCGACCCCTCCAGTAGGTTGAGTTAGTCATGGGAGGGAGGTCACAGTTTCCCTGGTTGTGGGTGAACTACAACTCCCAGAAAGGAAGGTCTGTTCCCCACAAACCCCTCCAGTAATCAAATTTCAGCATATCAGTTTGTGTGCCAAGGTTGGTCCAGATCCATCTGTGTTTGGGTTCACAGTGCTCTCTAATACATACATATTTTTATTTTTATTATGTGTATAGATTTCAGGCTCCTATCCTCAATCTTCCTAGCGTGGGCCAGCTTTGGGAAAGCCACAAACATGGCAGAAATGCTCCAACGCACTCTCACTATTGTTTCCCAGCAACTGGTATTAATACGTGGTGTACCACCGTAACTGTGAGAGGCTCCATACAGCTATGACAATTAGTAGCCATTGATAAACACCTCTTTATTTCCCCCCTGTACATTTTCCTAATTCACTTTTTCCCCCATCCTGTGATTGTTACTTTCACAAATTAAATTATGCATTATATGAAGTAGTATTGTCTAAAAGCTTAATGGAGAAACAAGAAATGGCTCAGAGTTGCGCCCATGCAATAGTCGTACTGAGTTAGGATTAAAAAAGCTTTGTAACAAACGTGGCCTTTTCTTTTAAAGACTACTCCAGCTCTTCAAGTTGCAACTATACATTTGAAAGTGTGTGGGAAGTGTTTCGTAGAATTTCAGAAACCAGAGAGATGGGAGGAAGGGTTTATTGTTGATTGATTTGTTTTATTGTTGTGTTTTATATTGTCTGTTTTGCCTGGGCTTGGCCCCATGTAAGCCGCCCCGAGTCCCCTCGGGGAGATGGGGCAGGGTATAAAAATAAAATTATTATTATTATTATTATTATTATTATTATTATTATTATTATTATTATTATTATTAAGGGTTGGAGGGAGGGAGGGTTATGAGGATCTCCCACTCAACATCATCTCATAATAAGCTAAGCTCACTATGCAAAATAAATTATGCAGATTTGCTCAATTTGTGCAACTCATACACTGTAAGAAGGCCTGGGTTGCTGTGCATTTTCAGGGCTGTCTGGCCCTGTTCCGGAAGCATTCTCTCCTGACGCTTTGCCCACATCTATGGAAGGCATTCTCAGAGGTTGTGAGGTCTGTTGGAAACTAGGCTAGTGAGGTTTATATATCTGTGGAACTCTTGTCTGTTGGAGGCAAATGGGAATGTTGCCATCGGCCAACTTGATTAGCATTGAATAGCCTTGTAGTTTCAAAGCCTGGCTGCTTCCTGCCTGGGGGAATCCTTTGTTGGGAGGAGTTAGCTGGCCCTGATTGTTTCTTGTCTGGGATTCCCCTGTCTTTTTTTTATTTATTCACTGGAAGTTGCAACCCAAACAGAAACATTTCCCAGTAGCTATCCATGAGTTTCTCCAGATGCTTAAAATGTAACAGGAAAATGTCAATTTTAAATGGATTTAATTTTAGCTGATTTTTACATGTTTTTGACGTAATTTTAGGTATGAATATCGTGTCGAAATGGTCCATCAATCCACGAATGACCCTGCCAAGAACATCATTCGGGAGTTTGCCTCTGACTTTGAAGTTGGAGAGTGCTGGGGATACAACAGGTTCTTTCGACTGGACTTGCTGGCTAATGAAGGCTACTTGAACAGGCAGAACGACACCGTCATATTACGGTAAGGGATGAAATTGCTATAGTGAGGCACACGGCCATCAAAGTTGAGGTGCAGAAAGATAAATTTTTGGGTTGAGTACCAATAATAATAATAATAATAATACTTTATTTTTATATCCCACTCCCATCTCACCCAGGGGGACTTGGGGCAGCTCACGTGGGGAACAAGCCCATGTCACATACAATAAACAGTCGTATATTAAAACCAATATAAACAATAAACAGGATAAAACAGCTGTTGTTACTGAAGCTGTATGGCCATCTATTGGGGTTGCTTTGATTGTGCTTTTGCTGAATGCAGAAGGGGGTTTATATTATTATTATTATTATTATTATTATTATTATTATTATTATTATTAGCGACATTTATATCCCGCCCTTCTCACCCCGAGGGGGACTCAGGGCGGCTTACAAGTTATATGTACAGACAATATATTATGTTATTAGCATAGCACAATATAAGCATTATATATTACTATATTGTACTTTACCATTATACTGCAATATTATTAGTAATATTACATGTAATATAGAATATACAATTATAATAGTGTATTATTCTTATATTGTATTACATTATAATATTATCAATATTATATGTGTATACAATATATCATATTATTTGCATAGCACAATATAAGCATTATATATTACTATATTGTACTATACCACTATACTGCAATATTAGTAATATTACATGTGATATAGAATATACAATATACCAAGAGCTATAATCCTGGTGGGAATGTGTTTGGATATTTCCCAGACCTTAATGTTGTCATTGTTTTGGTGATATTGAAGCATAATACCATATAATTATATAAGATCAGCCCCCTCCCTCCTGGCTCTGGGATCATGCTTTTGGATAACTGCGCAGTGCAATAATAGATGTCTAATATATGGCTTTAGACCACGATTTCTTGGATGGCATGATTTTAACGGATTGTAATGTTGAAAAGGCTTATTGTTTTAAAATTTTAATTTTAAATATTTTAAGTTTATATTTTATATGTGTTTAAAGGCATTGATTTGTGCCATATGTAAGCCGCCTTGAGTCCCCATCGGGGTGAGAAAGGCGGGGTATAAATAGGGTAAATAATAAATAATAAGAGTTCATGCATTAATACAGCAGTGACCGTTTCCACCCTGTTTGAGTCATGCAAAGGTATCTTTAAAATTATTTGCATATTTTTGACCACATAACCAACCTACACTGTGAACTCTAGTTGGCTGTTGTAAATTAATGTGGATGTTGGTTTGGATTTTAAGTTATTATATAATTTTGTTTGACTACATATACAGTAGAGTCTCACTTATCCAAGACTCGCTTATCCAAGGTTCTGGATTATCCAAGGCATTTTTGTAGTCAATGTTTTCAATATATCGTGATATTTTGGTGCTAAATTCTTAAATACAGTAATTACAATATAACATTACTGCGTATTGAAGAACTTTTCTGTCAAATTTGTTGTATAATATGATGTTTTGGTGCTTAAGTTGTAAAATCATAACCTAATTTGAAGTTTAATAGGCTTTTCCTTAATCCCTCCTTATTATCCAAGATATTTGCTTATCCAAGGTTCTGCCGACCCCGTTTAGCTTGAATAAGTGAGACTCTACTGTATTTTTATATGCAGGGTTTCTCTGGGATTTTATGTCAGTATTTGTTTGTTTACGGAGGCATTGAATGTTTGCCATTGTATGTTGGAATCCGCCCTGAGTCCTCTTGGGGAGATAACGCGGAATACAAATAAAGTTTTATTACTATTATTATTATCATTTTTGTATAGAATTTAATCAGGTCTTTTCAAGCCTGGTTGTTTGGCTTGGTACTTTGATATGGCCTAAGGTCTAATCAATAAAATGTTCCATTATTATTATTATTATTATTATTATTATTATTATTATTATTATTATTATATTTTAAAGATGATTTTGACTAAAAGTTTCCTCTTTCTGGATTTAAAAAAACTCCTTCAGTGAGTCTGAAACAGCCTGGAGTGGGCATGAAGATAGTAACATGTTAACTTAAAAAAAACAACAACAGAAAAAAGCACAAAAATAAAAATAGAAAGTGGGAGGTGTACAACATGTTCTCTGCAGTCCCCTCAATCCCTGATGTTCCATAGATAAAAGCTAGCACAAGAAGAGATCATATATCATACACTTTGAACCACAATGTGCAAAGCATGACTTCTCAGTTCGAGTGGATTTAATGTACTGATTTGTCAAGAGGTCATTGGGCTAACTTGGCCTTCATAATATGGGACTTAGAATTTTATCTTGTAAATCGCCTAGAGCATCTTGGATGGAGAGCGATTAATAAGTAATTAAATGATGATGATGACTCCATGTTTGCTACAGTTACTGAGTCATGCTGCAAGAGAAGAGCTGGCTGCTCATAGTATTATATTTGCTTGAGGTTCCTCAGAGTTTTGCGAAGTCTTGACTTGCCCCTTCTCTTAAGGTTCCAGGTGCGGTCTCCCACTTTCTTCCAGAAATGTCGGGATCAGAACTGGTACATTTCTCAACTGGAAGCTGCTCAGACCAGCTACATCCAACAAATAAATAACCTGAAAGAGGTAAGCAGCCCTGTGACGTAATTGAGCACAGATGTGGCTGATGGTTTATATGTATTAACGATTTGGGATAACATTTTATTATATTACTAGCTGTGCCCTGCCACGCGTTGCTGTGGCCAATTGGAATTGCAGTGAATAGCCTCGCTGCTTGAAAGCCTGGCTGTTTTCTAGAAGGTATGCTTGCTAGGCCAGGTTGAATGAGATGGAGTAGCCTCATGGTTTCCAAAGTCTGGCTTTGAAGCTGCAAGGCCTTTCAGTGTTAATCAAGGTGGGCCACAAAGGGGTTGATATATGTGTGGAATAACGTGCAGTGTGGTAGAAAGAACTGTTGTCTGGTTGAGGCAGGTGTTGCCATGGATCTCCTTGATTAGCATTGAATAGGCATGCAGCTTCAAGGTCTGCCTGGTTAGTACTTGGAAGAATCCTTTACTGGGATGTGTTAGCTGGGTGTGATTATTTAAGTTGTTTAGCATTGAATGGTCTTGTAGCTTCCAAGCCTGGCTGCTTCCTGCATGAGGGAATCCTTTGTTGGGAGATGTTAGTTGGGCCTGGTTGTTTCCTGTGTTCCCCTGTGTTCTGAGTGTTGTTGTTTATTTAGTGTCCTGATTTTAGAGATTATATTGTTGTGTATTGTTATTAGAGCACAGTAATTATTATACATTATATTGATAATGTTATATGATCTGCCTGGAACAGGATTATATGAGGCTCCTTCTACACAATGGTTTAAAATTCACACTGAAGTGGTGTTTTTGTTTTTGTTTTTGCTGTGGCCTAGGAGGCAGCCTGGCTTTAAAGCTGCAAGGCTGTTTAGTGTCAATCAAGGTGGGTCACAAAAGGGTGCATTCCGGTTTTTGGGGTTTTTTTGGCCCTGGAGGTTAGGGATGTGTAGTTTGTTTGTAAGAATGTAGAGATGTGGATGAGGGGTTGTGTTGTCAATTTTCTAGGTTGGGGGGCCTTTAGTTTTGTTGTTTTGCCTGGTGGAGCAATGCCATTCTCCTTTTATATATATAGAATTATTATTATTTCATTTCTATCCTGCTTTTCTCCTGTGGGTGGGATTCAAAGTGGCGTACAACATATAAAATTCATACAAATACATCCAACAGCAATACATAATCAATTAAAACATCATTTACCATGCTGGCAGTTTCTTGGTCACTGCTGACTTTGGGAATGACACATTTAGAAGGATGATATGGATCTCCTTCAGAACGGTGTTCTCTCTTTGACACACACGTCTCTTTGTTTTGCCTTTCAGCTTTCCCGAACCCAGAAGTCCCACGGCATGCCTCCCCCAGATACTCACCTCAGCCCACAGAGCGACGACGGCCTGGAAACGAGACCAAAAAAGCCGGGACCAAACTCAGACGTACTTCTTGAGGTTATGGCCAGTATGCCATCACTCAGAAATGCAAAAGAGGAGGAAGAGGAGAAACCACAATATGAAGATTATAACGTAAGGGTTCCCACCTCCTCCAGGATTCCCAGTGTGTGTAAACAGATTTTTTCTTTACTTTTCTATAATAAAATTGGTGAGCTTGGGAGGAAAATTACAATGCTGTGTATTGCTGGCTTATAGGGTTGTTATTGTCTGGTTGAAAATCAAGAGAAGAGATAGAACCTTTTGTGTACAAATGAACATTTTATTTGACACCCTTTCGATCATTTTACTCTATTTATTTACTGTATATACTCGAGTATAAGCCTTTTTTAGGACTGAAAAAAAAACCTCCTCGGCTTATACTTGGGTGAGGGTCCTGGTGGGCTTATATTCAGGTCGGCTTATACTCAAGTACATATGGTATATTTATTGTTTATTATTATTGGTATTGTTAGATTTATTATTTTACTCTATTAATTATTATTACATTTATTATTTTACTCTATTATTGTTACTTTTACATTTATTTTACTCTATTTTTTATTATTATTAATACATTTATTAATTTACTCTATTATTACATTTATTATTTTACTGCATTTATTATTATTATTACATTTATTATTTCACTCTATTATTATTAAAAGGATAAATAAGCACATTTACATTGAAGAAGATGAAAATAATGATTTAATCAGAGAGTCATATCTTAAATTACAGTTTGATGTAAAGATTCAAAAACATTTAAACTACTGATGCCACAATTAATGTAATTTTATTGGTATCTCGGCTTATACTGGAGTCAATGTTTTCCCAGTTCTTTTGTGGTAAAATTAGATGCCTCGGCTTATATTCGGGTCGGCTTATACTCAGTACTTATTAGCGACATTTATATCTTGCCCTTCTCACCCCGAAGGGGACTCAGGGCGGCTTACAAATTATATGTACATACAATATATTATATTATTAGCATAGCACAGTATAAGCATTATATATTACTATATTGTACTGTAACACTATATTGCAATATTATTATTAATATTACATGTAATATAAATATACAATTATAATAGTGTATTATTATTATATTGTATTACATTATAATATTATTAATATTTTATGTGTATACAATATATTATATTATTAGCATAGCACAATATAAGCATTATATATTACTATATTGTACTGTAACACTATATTGCAATATTATTGTTAATATTACATGTAATATAAATATACAATTATAATAGTATATTATTATATTGTATTACATTATAATATTATCAACATTATATGTATATACAATATATTATACTAGCTGTGCCCGGCCACGTGTTGCTGTGGCATTTTCTGGTGGTGTTGGTGAGAAATTGTTGAGGTAGTGGTGGTATTGAATGTCTGTTGTATGGTTGTCTTTATGTTTAGTATGCGCACTGAAGTGGATTATATGGCAGTGTGGACTCAAGATAATCCAGTGCAAAACATTCTAAATGGGTTATATAGCTGTGTGGAAGGGCCTTGAGTCTACACTGCCATATAATCCAGTTCAAATCTGATAATCTGTGGAAGAGGCCTAAGTGAGGCCTAACTGTGCCTGTCCCCCTGGGCTGAGGAGGTTGCTAGAAGACCAAGTGGGCAGAGCTTAGCCTTCAAACTGGCAGCAATTGGATAAAAACGATTATTCCTCTCCCTGCAATCAGGACTTTTCTTTTCTTTTTGTTGTATCAACCTAGAGCCGTGAATGATGGGTTGTGTTGTCAAATTTCGAGGTTGGGGGGCCTGTAGTTTTGTTGTTTTGTCCGCTGCCCTGATGCCATCACTCTTTTATATATATAGATTATTAGTATAGCATAATAAGAGTATTATATATTGTTATATTGACACAGCATGAGCTTTCAGACGGGGATCTTGACGTTGACCTTATTGGAGAGGATGAGGCCAACCATCTTGACGGCAGCAGTTCTTCGGCAAGTTCAACCGCAACCAGCAACACAGAAGAAAATGATATAGATGAGGAGACTATGTGAGTGTTGAAATGACCTCTCTTTCAGTGTCTACTTAATTCCTGTTTCTTTGTGTGTATAGATGTATTCCACTTTTAACCTTGAAAACAAAATGCTCAAAACCAATTCCAGCTGCCCAAAGTATATGCCATTGCTTGCTAGTAGAGAGAAATAGCTGCTTGTTTTGGTTTTTCAAGGAGGCAAGTTTTGTTCTCACTATTGTTTTTAGAATAGGGCATGTGTTTTAATAGAGCACAAATTACATTAGTGGCTTTTCAAAAGGAATCTTGAAGGACAAACTTCTAAACCTGCATGTCTAAGCACATTTCTAAAGAGATGAGTATTTTGAAGGTACAGTAGAGCCTCGCTTATCCAAGCCTCTGGATTATCCAAGCCATTTTTGTAGTCAATGTTTTCAATATATCGTGATATTTTGGTGCTACATTCGTAAATACAATAATTACAACATAACATTACTGCGCATTGAACTACTTTTTCTGTCAAATTTGTTGCATAACATGATGTTTTGGTGCTTAATTTGTAAAATCATAACCTAATTTGATGTTTAATAGGCTTTTCCTTAATCCCTCCTTATTATACAAGATATTCGCTTATCCAACGTTCTGCCAGCCTGTTTAGCTTGGATAAGTGAGACTCTGCTGTATGTGTGTGAACCACAGGTTTATCCCACAACAATGAAGTCTCTGGCCCACATGGTTTAGAGAATGAGTGAAATTAGGAAGAGCAAGTGTTTGATTTGTTGTCGGAGGCTTTCATGGTTGGAATCACTGGGTTGTGGTGAGTTTTCCGGGCTGTCTGGCCATGTTCCAGAAGCATTCTGGCCTGATGTTTCACCCACATCTATGGCAGGCATCCTCAGATGTGAAGTTTGTTGGAAACTAGGCAAGTGGGGTTTATATATCTGTGGAAGGTCCGGGGTGGGAGAAAAAATTCTTATCTGTGGAGGCAAATGAGAATATTGCAATTGGCCATCTTGATTAGCATTGAATAGCCTACTTCCTGCCTGGGGAAATCCTTTGTTGGGAGGTGTTAACATGCCTCAATTGTTTCTTGTCTGGAATTGCCCTGTCTTCTGAGTGTTCTTTATTTACTGTCCTGATTTTAGAGTTTTTTTTAATACTGGCAGCCAGATTTTGTTCATTTTCATGGTTTCCTCTTTTCTGTTGAAATTGTCCACATGCTTGTGGATTTCAGTGGCTTCTCTGTGTGGTCTGACATGGTGGTTGTTAAGAGTGGTCCGGCATTTCTGTATTCTCAAATACTATGCTGTGTGCAGGTTGGTTCATCAAGTGCTCTGCTATGACTGACTTCTCTGGTTGAGTTATATATATATTTATTTATTACAGTCAGTGAGTTGAGTTAGAATACAGTTCCTTTTATGTTCCTTAATTCATGTTTTGTCAGGATGTGAGATCGCCCAGCATTTACACTAGCTGACCTGTTCCCATCCTGCCAGAGCAATTGGGGGGAGATAGCCTAAATGATAAGGGCCATCTGGCTAGGAGGATTGATTTGTGGCCTGCTCTGGTCTTCGAGCCTGGGAAAGGAATTTCGACAGACAGGTGTGAATGCAGAAGGCGGGTGGGGGGGGGGGTAGTAGTTTGATAGTCTGGGGTCTGGGCAGAAATTGTTTAGTAGTAGCTTTGTGTTCATCTTGGCAAGGATTTCAATAAAGTATTTCCACGGAACTACCTGTGTGAGCTTGCATTGTGTCTTATAGCTTCCAAGGACTGACATGTTTAGGCGCTGTGTTTGGTCTAAAATCAGGACAGTAAATAAAGAACAACACTCAGACATAAAACAGGGGAATACCAGACAGATTTTATGTTTGAAATATATATTTTTAATTCATAATGCATTTTAATAATTTTAACGGCTTTATGTGCTGTTTTATATTGGTTTGTATGGGCATCTAATTGTTGCCACTGTTGTAAGCTGCCCTGAGTCCCTTCGGGTGAGAAGGGCGGTATATAAATGTGAGAAATAAATAAACAGACTATCAGGGCCAGTTATCACCTCCCAACGAAGGATTCCACCAGGCAGGAAGGAGCTAGGCATTGAAACTGCAAGGCTATTCAGTGCTAATCAAGGTGGACAATGGCAACATTCACACTTGCTTCAAACAGACAAGAGTTCTTTCTCCCGCCCTGGACATCATTCCACAAATATATAAACCCCACTTGCCTAGTTTCCAACAGACCTCACAACCTCTGAGGATGCCTGCCATAGATGTGGGCAAAACGTCAGGAGAGAATGCTTCTAGAACATGGCCAGACAGCCCGGAAAACTCACAGCAACCAAGTGTTTGATTGATAATGTGGTTGTGTCAATAACAGCAGCTTAACAGGATCTCTATGGCTTTGTTTTAATTTGCTCTGAAGGTCGGGAGAGAACGATGTGGAATACAGCCACAACATGGAGCTGGAGGAGGGGGATCTTGCCGAAGAAGTTGCCTCTGCTGCAGCAGGTGCCTCAGGTATAAAAGGAGCCTGTTTTTTTAATTTATTATTATTATTATTATTATTATTATTATTATTATTATTATTATTATTAGGAATAACAAACGTATATCCCTGTACAGATGCTACGTACGGCTTTTCTCTCGGCTCTCACTGCCACGTCAGAGGCCACACAGAGCTATGCATTCTGTAGGATTTTCTATTTTGGGGAACTGCTGCATCATGTACCGTGTGTAGAGATTATCGTAATGTAGGGCACGCTTCCCATTGGCTGAGAGCCACAAGGGAGCTGCAGCTGGGTTTTCTGGAGACGCAAAATCCCATCAAGGGAATACTCGCCCTTCCTCTCACGTTTAAACATTTCTTAACTTGAGCTGGGGATTAGAATTCCTCCTTTGCACCTTTTACGGGTGTCTTCCTCCTTTCCTCAGACATTTTGACACTTTATCTTCATCGGTATAATCATGTTCTTTGTGCCTAAATCTCTGTATTCCCGTGGGGACTGGAATGGAATATGTGAAACCTCTTAAGCATCAAACGGAGACGAGTTTAAATGGATGTTTCCTCGCATTATAAAATTGACTGTAATTCAGACACAGATTCTCATTCTCTGACTAAGAGTCTTTCCCCTCCCTGTTTTTAAATGAGCACAGGCAAATTCTGTTGAAAATGTTGCGGCAAAGACCTGTCAATTATCGTCTGGCGAGGAGTGGGGGGAAAGCGTTGACGGTGTTGTATTGCAGTTCTCGTTATAACTGTCTAAATCCTATTGTGGCTCAGATAGCAATCACCGGCACACGACAGACAAATTATACCTCTGATGGGACTCCTTCTGAGCCAGGAAATTAATTCATATTTAGCTGATTAATACCATGCCTTCCTCAACAGCAAAGATAGATGTCTGTATCATGTCTGCAGAAACAAGTGATTGATTGTGTTCCTTAGCTTTTGCTTTTTCAAATGTTTTCTGTCTGTAGAATCTATGTTTATACCCCACTCAAGTTTAGAAGAATATCCTATTCTGTCAACTGCACGTTCTTAGTCACTTGCTTTGGCGGAGTCTCTTAGTGAGCTTCCTTAATAGGTTCAATATTAAATTAACCCACAGGAGAGAATGAGAGACATTTTCCCTGTTGATCAGCAGCACAAATGATCGCGAAACAGCTTTGTCAGGAAAAGGAGAACCAGCCAGAAGGGCATCTTGCTTTTGTGAGCTCTTCTTTAAGGCTTCTGCTTGTCAGAATTCTTTTCTTGGCAGCTGTAACTTCCAGTAGATGCGTTTGCTTCTGAACAAATGCAATATGATATGCTAATAATATAATAATGTATGTAAATTTAATTTGTAAGCCGCTCTGAGTCCCCTTCGGGATGAGAAGGGTGGGATATAAATGTATTAAATAAATAATAATAATAAATAAACATTTGACCAAAATACTGCCTTATTTAAATAGGCCCGGGCTGTGGCGCAGGCTGGTGAGCAGCCAGCCAGCTGCAACGAATGACCAAGAGGTCATGAGTTCGAGGCCGGCTCGGAGCCTATGTTTGTCTTGTCTTTGTTCTATGTTAAAGGCATTGAATGTTTGCCTTATATGTGTAATGTGATCCGCTCTGAATCCCCTTTGGGGTGAGAAGGGCGGAATATAAATGCTGTACATAAATAAATAAATAAATTCTAGTAGGTAAAGGTAAAGGTTTTCCCCTGACGTTAAGTCCAGTCATGTCCGACTCTGGGGGTTGGTGCTCATCTCCATTTCTAAGCCGAAGAGCCGGCATTGTCCGTAGACACCTCCAAGGTCATGTGGCTGGCATGACTGCATGGAGCACCCACTGTAAGCTCCAGCTCCTGCCAACCTAGCAGTTCGAAAACACGTGTAGATCAATAGGTACCGCTCTGGCGGGAAGGTGACGGTGCTCCATGCAGTCATGCCGGCCACATGACCTTGGAGGTGTCTACGGACAATGCCGGCTCTTCGGCTTAGAAATGGAGATGAGCACCAACTCCCAGAGTCGGATACGACTGGACTTAATGTCAGGGGAAACCTTTACCTTTACTATATACCACCCTATCTCCTCAAGGGACTCAGGGCGGTTTCCAATACAACGGAAAATATACAGCAAGTTAAAAACATACATCAATTAGGACATAATACCACACAAACGTAAATGCATAAGATATATAATTGATCCATTGATCTACTCACATTGGCATGTTTTCGAACTGCTAGTTTGACAGAAGCTGGGGCTAACAGCGGGAGCTCACCCCACTCCCTGGATTCGAACCGCCAACCTTTCGGTCTGCAAGTTCAGCAGCTCAGCAGTTTAACCCACTGCGCCTCCGGCCCTGTAACATTTCATATTCATGGCTAATTGCTCTCCGCTGTTCTTTTTAAAACTCAGGTGGGACCCATGGCTACCCCACTGCAAGCTGCCGCATGTCAAGGCGAGGAGCGGGAGCTCTGGGCTCTTCCTCCAGCAGCAGTTTGCTTGATATTGACCCCTTGATTCTAATTCACTTGTTGGACCTGAAGGACAGAAATGGGGTGGAAAATCTCTGGGGCTTGCAGCCGCGTCCTCCTGCTTCACTTTTGCAGAACAGAGGTGAGTTGGCAGGTTTTCCTGGAATTGCTTAGATGTTGTAATCTGTTCATTTCTGTTACCTCCCCTTCTTTGGATGAGGAGTCCATTCCTGCTGCATAAGAAGGTTTCCAAAGGATTTTCTCATCAACCCATATTGATATGGCATTGCATTATTTTTAAACGGGATGAACCCTTTCCTGTTGATGTTTGGCTTAGAAACCTTGTCTGATAAAGTGCTCTAATGTTATCTTAGTACCTGGGTTCAAGGGTATCCATCTGGGAAAGATTACAATCAAAAGACCTCAGGATAATAAAGAGGATGTTGTAAGTTGGTTGCTGGAGCATTTAGCTTAATCCAGAGAGTAAATACCTTTGTTTACGAAGTTGGTGACCTGGCATTTGGTTCAAGGGACTGTGGGGAGAAAGAACACAATTGAAATTCATGGATAGGACGGTTGGAATTCGCTCTCATCAGTTGTAGGAAAGGAGATGCTTCAGATGGTGAAAGAAAACAAAAAGATGAGAAAGTATAGCTAGGGCGAGTTTTGGTTTGGCAGCCAAACTAGGGTTTGGGTTAGGGTTTAAGATCATGACCTGGATTTATGAGAAGGAAAGAGAGAGTTTGGGAAACTTCATGCTGTGAGCCAGTGCAAATGTTGAGTAGGGGAAGAAATATATTATATTATATTGCTTATATTGTGCTATGCTAATAATATATTGTATGTACATTTGATTTGTAAGCCGCTCTGAGTCCCCTTTGGGTGAGAAGAGCGGGATATAAATGTAGTAAATAAATAAATAAGAAAAGGAGAATAGCAGTGTGGCTTTTTCCTGGAGGTGGTGGCTGCCTATTTGAGTGCTCCCTGTAATTTCTTAAAAGCCCCACTGTATAGCCATGATGCTCGCTATGTATTTTATGAATGTTATATTACTGCTATTTTTTCAATTATATATGCTGTCCTTGTTGTGTTTTATCTGTTGATTGGGCTTGGTCCCCATGTGAACCTCTCCGAGTCCCCTCGGGGAGATGGAGGTTACAAATAAAGTTTTATTATTTATTACTAGCTTGGGTATTCAGCATTACCTGGGTTATTTGAAAAGATCCTTGTTTGTTTTTGGATGTTAGGTATTCTCAGTTGGTCATTTATTATTATTATTATTATTATTATTATTATTATTATATTATATTATTATTATTATTATTATTATTTGTAATACAATATAATACTAATACAATATAATAATATTAATTATATATTATATATTGCATGTAATATTAATAATATTACAATATATAGATATAGTACAATATGGTAATTTATTGCCAGTATTGTGCTATGCAAATAATATAATATTGTATGTAAATTTAATTTGTAAGCCGATGTGAGTCCCCTTTGGGGTGATAAGGGCGGGATATAAATGTAAAATAAATAAATAAATAAATAATATTATGTGTTGTCGAAGGCTTTTATGGCCGGGATCACAGGGTTGTTGTATGTCTTTCGGGCTGTGTGGCCATGTTCCAGAAGTATTCTCTCCTGACGTTTCACCCACATCTATGGCAGGCATCCTCAGAGGCTGTGATAAACTAGGCAAGGAAGGAATATATATATATATCTGTGGAGATAATAATAATAATAATATTATGCTATTTCTGAGTTTGGTCCAGATCCATTATTGGTGTAGTTCATAGTGCCCATGGAATACTGGTGAACTATAGCTCCCAGTGTTAAATGTCAATCACTCCCAAAGTACACCAGTGTTCCCAGTTGGCCATGTTGAATTTGTATGCCAAGTTTGGTCTAGATCTGTCATCAAATGGGTTCAGTGTTCTCTGAATATGGGTGAACTATAACTCCTAGATGCCAAGCTCAATCACCCCCAAGTCCCGCCAGTATGCAACTATACATCCCAGTCCCTACTACCCCTAGGAATCATGGTGAATGCTTCCCAAGCCTCTCTCTCTAGAATTTTCAGTTGCTGTATGCCATAGGAAAGAGTAGGGAAGGGTTAGGGTTAGGGGATAGGTAGTGAGCAGGGTCATGCAAATGAAGAGAGAAAGGAACACTGGGATATGCTCACTGTAACCTGCAATGTTCCTTGAGGGAGTGACTTGGTGGCTCCACAGCACTATGTGGTCAGACACCTGTGCCACATACATACAGATTTTCACTTTTACTATGTGTATAGATTATTATTTGTTGTCGAAGGCTTTCATGGCCGGGATCACAGGGATGTTGTATGTCTTTCGGGCTGTGTGGCCATGTTCCAGAAGTATTCTCTCCTGACGTTTCGCCCACATTCTATGGCAGGCATCCTCAAAGGTTGTGATTATTATTTGTTGCTGTGTTTTAATCTAGTCCAGATGTTTCCTTGCCTATAGACCTCCACCCTTTTGGCACCCCTGAAGGGCAGCCACAGTTGTAACTCTTGATTTCTTAATGTAGCAAGCAACCTTAGTCTTTGGACAGATGAGTCAATCCTTGCTCTACCCGATCTGTGTTTCGAACAATAGCTGTATTCTGGTCTTGCCCTTGCGTGTCCGACAGGAAAAGCGGCTTAATTGTTCACATGCTGTAGACTGGTTATAGAGAATCGGGTCCCCCTCTTCGGAGTGGAGAATTGGTAAACAAAATCAAGCCGCACAAATAGACTTGCTTGTGTTTGGTGCAAAAGTGGCCTGGAGCCACTAATAGCTTGTTTTAGGTCACCTTCGAAAGAGCCATTTTGTTGACTTAACCGAGCAGAAGAGAAAATGATTGTCCATATGGCATGTAAGCGTCGTACTCCTCTCCTCTTCATAATGACAGTGTTTGTACTGTCGGCTCTAAAGATAGGAGGCTGGAACAGGGAACACGGTTGAGTCAGTCTCACAAAATAATACCGGCCTGGTGTTGTCAGGAGGAAGAGAGGTGCGGAAGCGACTTGCTCAGGGATCCAAATTCTCAAGGAACAGAACACTTGACAGGAGGCTCCCAGTAAGGAGCTGTGAAGTTGAGCTTCAAGCATCGTGATGTGATGCAAACCATCTTCTCTTTCTTTAATGGCATTCCTGTTTCTCTGGGTGAGCACCGGAAGATGGCCTGATCAATGGTATCTGTCATATAGGAATGCACCTAGGGGAATCGTATGAAGTTCTGGAGATAGAATTAGCATTCTGATGTCCTATTGAGATGGCATCCTCAACTGGATGACTTTACGTCAAGCCAGGGAGAAGTAGAAGCAACTCACAGGAACATTCACTGCAGGAAGACAGGAGAATCAGTTCGGAAAGTACTGTATATATTCAAGTATAAGCCTAGTTTTTCAGCCCTTTTTTTAAGGGTGAAAAAGCCCCCCTTGGCTTATACTCGAGTGAGGGCCCTAGTTGGCTTATATTTGGGTCAGCTTATACTCGAGAATATATGGTACATTTATTATTTTTCTCTATTATTTTTGGTATTATTACATTTATTAATTTTCTCTATTATTGTTGCTACTATTACATTTATTTTACTCTATTATTATTATTATTATTATTATTATTCTCAATACATTTATTATTTCACTCTGATATTATTATTATTGGGCCCCTGGTGGTGATGCAGTGTGTTAAAGCGCTGAGCTGCTGTACTTGCAGATCAAAAGGTCCCAGGTTCAAATCCCAGGAGCAGAATGAGCGCCCGCTGTTAGCCCCAGCTCCTGCCAACCTGGCAGTTCGAAAACATGCCAATGTGAGTAGATCAATAGGTACCGCTCCAGCGGGAAGGTAACGGCGCTCCATGCACTCATGCTGGCCACATGACCTTGGAGGTGTCTACGGACAACGCCGGCTCTTCGGCTTAGAAATGGAGATGAGCACCAACCCCCAGAGTCGGTCACGACTGGACTTAACGTCAGGGGAAAACCTTTACCTTTATTATTATTATTATTATTGCATTTATTATTTTACTCTATTTATTATTACATGTATTATTTTCCTGTATTTATTATTATTATTATCACATGTATTATTTTACTCTATTATTATTAAAAGGATACATAAGCACATTTACATTGAAGAAGATGAGAATCATGATTTGATCAGAGCTGGACAGTCTTATCTTAAATTTGAGCTTTATGTAAATATTCAAAAACATTTAACCTACTGGTGCCTCAATTAATGTAATTTTATTGGTATCTATTTTTATTTCTGAAATTTACCACCCTCGGCTTATACTGGAGTCAATGTTTTCCCAGTTTTTTGGTGGTAAAATTAGGTGCCTCGGGTTATATTCGAGTATATACAGTACATTTTCTTTTTTTCCTGCTCCAGTCCATAAAAAGCCATTGCAAGAGGTGGAAATTACTATACCAAAGCTGCTGAATTCAATGAGAACTAAGGGGACTGTGCTGCAAGTCACACTTTTTCAGCCTTAGGAAAAGGCAAAGCAAACCAAATCTCAACAAAGCCTTCTGAGAAGACTCAATGATCCTCAGTATCAACATAATTTGGAAATAACTCAAAGGGGACATAGTTTTGACTGCACAGATGTGTGCAGGGCCAATATGAAATGAAATCTTACTTATTTATTTAATTATTATATTTATATCTTGCTCTTTTCACCCCAGAGGGGACTCAGAGTGGCTTACAAATCAAATGTACATACAATATATTATTAGGATAGCACAATATAAACATTAAATTACTATATTGTACTATATCATTATATGGTAATGTTATTAGTAATATTACATTTAATATATAATATATAATTAGTATTGTTATATTATTATTAGTATAATATTATATTACATTATAATATTATTATCTTTAGGCCTATGGGTTGCTGAGAGTACACATATACCATTTCTGTTTCAAAACCAAACATCCAGGATTGGCTATTTCTTGATACCCAGGTAGATGTGGTCTCAATGTTCTCCAAATAATCTTTCTGTTTTCCCGTTCTCTCCCCGCCAAGCCTCCTATTCTCTAAAGGAGAGGGACCAGCGGAGGCATCAGGCCATGTGGCGCGTCCCACCAGACCTGAAGATGCTGAAAAGGTTGAAAAGCCAGATGGCTGAAGTCCGCAGCAAAATGTCGGATGTGAAGAATCAGCTGTCGGAGGTTCGGAGCAGCAACACCACCTCTTCTGAGGGGCAGCCCACATACGCTTTCTCCAGCGATCAAGGAGCCCTGGCAGCCTGCGGAACAGATAGCTACAGCAAACTGCAGGAACTTGGGAGAGAACTGCTGACAAAATCGTCCCTCTCCAGCTGTTACATTCGGAACTGTAAGTGGGGATGAGCTTTGCACTCGTTTCTGTAGAATACAAACTATCTAGAGGTTGCTGTGAGTTTTCTGGGCTGTATGGCCGTGTTCCAGAAGCATTCTCTCCGGACATTTCGCCCACATCTATATCCTCAGAAGTTGTGAGGTCTGTTGGAAACTAGGCAAGTGGTGTTTATATACCTGTGGAATGATGTCCAGGGTGGGAGAAAGAACTCTTTGTCTGTGAATGTTGCAGTTGACCACCTTGATTAGCATTGAATGGCCTTTCAGCTTCAAGGGTCCGCCCCACCCAAGTTGCCTCATTGTCGACAGCTGTATTCATTCAACTACCTCGTGACTCAATATTTACACACTGCACTTTACCCAGCTTGTTTTTATCTTTTTACTTGGGTGCCAAATCCACGTTTTAATATGCTTTTAACATGATTAATATTTCTTTTGTTTTGGAATGTTGGATTTTAATAACTGTGTTTGTATTTTGATGTTTCTCTAATTTATTACTTTATCTGGGTTTGGCCCCATATAATCTGCCCCGAGTCCCTTCGGGGAGATGGAGGCAGGGTATAAAAATAAAGTATTATTATTATTATTATTATTATTTTATTATTATGACACAGCAAACAAGATAGATATGCTGGATTTCATATCACAAAATCACAAGTCGAACACTTCCCAAGTGTCTAGGACTGTGTGATGTATTTTCGGATGATGCGTGCAGATCGCTGATGTATATTTTACAAATCTTGCAGCCACCAACAAGAAAAGCCACTCAACCAAAACTGGTCGAACTGGGGGAGCGGGCAGCTTGTCTCTGCGAAGAGCCATGGATTGTGGAGATGGAAGCCTTCGCTTGAAGGGAGACTGTCAGATTTCCTCTGAAGGTATAAGCAAAATGGGTGGATGGTGGGGGGGGGGGGAGGATTGAATAATTATTTTGCAGCATGTGTATGTGTGTATGTTTCTAAAATTTGTGTTGACTTACATACCTGGACTTTCCATAACTCTGTTTATTGATGTTATCTATATATATAAAAGGGTAATGAAATTTCGGCCTAGGACAAAACAACAAAACTACACATCCCAGAAACACTAAACTTGACAGCACAACCCCTCATCCATACCTCTACGTTCATACAACAAAAAGAAAAGAAAAATAAAGTCCTAATTAGAGGGAGAGGAATAATTGTTTTTATCCAATTGCTGCCAGTTAGAAGGCTAAGCTCCGCCCACTTGGTCTCCTAGCAACCCACTCAGCTCAGGGGACAGGCAGAGTTAGGCCTCACTTAGGCCTCTTCCACACTGCCTATAAAATACAGATTATCTTATTTTAACTGGATTATATGGCAGTGTAGACTCAAGGCCCTTCCACACAGCTAACTAACCCATTTATCTATATATATAAAAGGGGAATGAAATTTCGGCCTAGGACAAAACAACAAAACTACACACCCCAAAAACACTAAACTTGGCAGCACAGCCCCTAATCCATGCCTCTACGTTCATACAACAAAAAGAAAAGAAAAATAAAGTCCTAATTAGAGGGAGAGGAATAATTGTTTTTATCCAATTGCTGCCAGTTAGAAGGCTAAGCTCCACCCACTTAGTCTGCTGTCAGTTAGAAGGCTAAGCTCCACCCACTTCGTCTCCTAGCAACCCACTCAGCCCAGGGCCACTTCAATCAGGCCTCTTTCACACTGCCTATAAAATACAGATTATCTGATTTCAACTGGATTATATGGCAGTGTAGACTCAAGATGAGCACCAACCCCCACAGTCAGACATGACTGGACTTAATGTCAGGGGAAAACCTTTACCCTTTACCTTAACTACCACCAATTCCTCAATACTTTATTTCCCATACCACCATACTTCGCCACAGCAACGCGTGGCTGGGCACAGCTAGTAATCTTATATTATCTGCTTTGAACTGGATTATCTTGAGTCCACAATGCCATATAATCCACTTCAGTGTGCATTTTATCCAGCTGTGTAGAAGGAGCTTCATACTTCGCCACAGCAATGTGTGGTCGGGCACAGCTAGTAGGATATAATATCACTCATTGTGCACTACAGAATCATAGAATAATAGAGTTGGAAGAGACCACATGTGCCATCCAGTCCAATCTTTGCAGCAAACGTAATTAATTGTTTTCTGCAATCTATATTTGCTCAACAAATGTGCCTTACTTTTCTGTAGGTTGCCTGGGAAGCTCAAAGTCCAGCAGTAGACGTGGCTCTCCCCGGACACTGACCAATGGCAATATCTCAGAGCCACTTTCTAAGCCAGAAGACAGACAGTGCGATGCCTCTGATACTGACATGGGGGCTTCTGGCGCAAGTGGCATCCCTTCTGTGGAAAAGGCCCGGAAAGTAGTAGCCGGAGGGTAGGTTTTTGGGATTCTCTGTAGCCCTGAATGGCAGGCTGAGCCATTCCTTGGGTCCACTGTATCAAATTCCTTTTGGTCTCTTTCTAGGTCCAATTCAAATCGGTGCCGTGCGGAAGCTACGGATTCAGTTGACGTGGAAAACAACACTGAAGCTGCAGAGACTGAAATTCTCTCTGAAGGAGCCTCTGCAGATCCAGAAGATGGTAAGAACAGAGTCCTTTTCTAGTTCCTATAGAAAGACAAGACCGTTCTGTGGTCAGCTGTACACTTCCACACAAACTTGGGAAATCTCTCCACTTGTTTTGTTTGAAAGCAGCATTACAAATGGTTTGTTACTGTATATACTCGAGTATAAGCCTAGTTTTTCAGCCCTTTTTTAGGACTGAAAAAAAAACCCTCCTCGGCTTATACTTGGGTAAGGGTCCTGGTGGGCTTATATTCAGGTTGGCTTATACTCAAGTATATATGTTATATTTATTATTTTTCTCTATTATTATTGGTATTGTTACATTTATTATTTTACTCTATTTATTATTACTATTATTATTATTATATTTATTATTTTACTCTATTATTGTTGTTACTTTCACATTAATTTTACTATATTTTTATTATTATTAATACATTTATTATTTTACTCTATATATTATTACATTTATTATTTTACTGGATATATTATTATTTTATTGTATGACACAGCAAACAAGATAGACATGCTGGATTTCGTTTCACAAAATCACAAGTCGAACACTTCCCAAGTGTCTAGGACTGTGTGATGTATTTTCGGATGATGCGTGCAGATCCCAGTAGGGTGGCCTTTTGCAGTTGACAGATAATTTTGTCAATGTCTATTGTTTCCAAATGCTGGCTGAGATCTTTAGGCACGGCACCCAGTGTGCCCATCACCACCAGGACCACCTGTACTGGTTTCTGCCAGAGTCTTTGAAGTTCTATCTTGAGGTCCTGATAGCGGCTGAGTTTTTCCTGTTGTTTTTCGTCAATGCGACTGTCACCTGGGATGGCAACATCAATGATCCAAACCTTTTTCCTTTCCACAACTGTGATGTCTGGTGTGTTGTGTTCCAGAACTTTGTCAGTCTGGATTCGGAAGTCCCACAGTATCTTTGCGTGCTCATTTTCTAATACTTTTGCAGTATTAATAATAATACTTTTGTATTATTATTACATTTATTATTTCACTCTATTATTATTAAAAGGATACATAAGCACATTTACATTGAAGAAGGTGAAAATAATGATTTAATCAGAGTTGAACAGTCATATCTTAAATTACAGTTTGATGTAAAGATTCAAAAACTTGTCAACTACTGATGCCTCAATTAATGTAATTTTATTGGTATCTCGGCTTATACTGGAGTCAATGTTTCCCCTGTTTTTTTGTGGTAAAATTAGGTGCCCCGGCTTATATTCGGGTCGGCTTATACTCGAGTATATATGGTATTTTAGGGCAAATATGTCTTTCTAACCATTCTGCAGTAGCAACAGCACTACCAGCAAGCCTAAGCAAATTTCCCAGCTATGGTTGATGGGTTGCTTTGAGGTGAATTGCTTCAGTGCTCACCCAGGTCCTTTCCTTTCTGAAGCCGGAACACGCAGCCTACTTCTCACAAAGGAGCTTGCACTAATGAGAAAGAGGGTTGTTCCTTTCTTGAGCAGCAAGCTGTGGCTTCTCTGTGTTCCTCCTCGGAGCGAGTGCCCTGGCGGGGTTCTTGCTATACCTTTAGAAAATGCTTTAAAGCCGGCTTAGCCGCGGTGGGGAGGTCTTGCTTCGCTCCCTGCCGTGTTCCAAGACTCCTTTCTGGGTCACAGAGTTCCTCATTTGGACTTTTTTCCTCTCTCTTTCTTCTCTGGCTCACACCATCCCCTTCCTCCTCTGCACTCCTTTGAATTTCAATATGTGACGAATTGCCGCTCTGGGGCTGACGCAAAGAGGCCAGCATCCCTCGTGCTCTGCAGGGGCCGCCTTGTGTAGGTGTGTGTCTTGACACCAGGCTGAAAAATCTCCTTTCCCTTCACAGTTTCAAGCAAGTACTATAGCCCTGGTGGTACAGTGTGTTAAAGCGCTGAGCTGCTGAACTTGCAAACCGAAAGGTCCCAGGTTCAAATCCTGGGAGTGGAGTGAGCGCCCACTGTTGCTCCAGCTTCTGCCAACCTAGCAGTTAGAAAGCATGCCAATGTGAGTAGATCAATAGGTACCGCTCCGGCGGGAAGGTAACGGCGCTCCATGCAGTCATGACCACATGACCTTGGAGGTGTCTACGGACAACGCCGGCTCTTCGGCTTAGAAATGGAAATGAGCACCAACCCCCAGAGTCAGACATGATTGGACTTAACATCAGGTGAAACCTTTACCTTTACTACTATAGCTTCTACTGCTTGGCTGTCACAGGAGGCAGCGGGTTGAAAGGGGAAATAATTTTTTCAAATCTTACATTATGGAAAGCCCCAGGCCACACTCCATTGTTGCGTGTTTCTTTTTGGATTTGGAGAATCGGAAGAGGCCGAACTGCTTTGATTTGGATTTTTCTAGCCATGGAGACTTACTTACTTATAGGCGATCCCTCGTAGTTTGAGGATTATTGTCTTCCAACTGTCCGTAGATGGCCGAAGAGACCTATTCTTGATCTGCATGTTCTCCCGTAGTGAGGACATCAGTTTCCAGGTAGAAGGCGATCCCGGTCACGGTTGGCTTGACGCTCCTTCCTCTTGGCACATTTCTCCCTCCATTTGTGCCTCTTCGAACTCCGCAGCACTGCTGGTCACAGCTGACCTCCAATTAGAGCGCTCAAGGGCCAGGGCTTCCCAGTTCTCAGTGTCTGTGCCACAGCTTTTAAGGTTGGCTTTAAGCCCATCTTTAAATCTCTTTTCCTACCCACCAACATTGTTTCCCGTTCTTGAGTTCGGAGTATTTATTTATTTATTTACAGCATTTATATTCTGCCCTTCTCAGCCCGAAGGGGACTCAAGGCGGATCACATTACACATATAGGCAAACATTCAATGCCTTTTAACATAGAACAACGACAAACAAACATAGGCTCCGAGCGGGCCTCGAACTCATGACCTCCTGGTCAGAGTGATTCATTGCAGTAATTGCAGCTGGCTTGCTCTCCCACCTGCGCCACAGCCCGGGCCCTAGAGTAACTGCTTTGGGAGATGGTGATCGGGCATTCGGACAATGTGGCCAGTCCAGCAGAGTTGATGGCGTAGGAGCATTGCTTCAATGCTGGTGGTCTTTGCTTCTTCCAGCACACTGACATTTGTCCGCCTGTGTTCCCAAGAGATTTGCAGGATTTTTCTGAGGCAACGCGGATGGAGTTTGGTGTGACGTCTGTAGACAGTCCACGTTTCGCAGGCGTAGAGCAGGGTTGGGAGGGGAATGGCTTTGTAAACAAGCACCTTGGTCTCTCTACGGATGTCCCGGTCATCAAACACTCTCTGCTTCATTCTGAAAAATGCTGCGCTCGCAGAGCTCAGGCGGTGTTGCATTTCAGTGTCGATGTTGACTTTTGTGGAGAGGTGGCTGCCAAGGTAGCGGAATTGGTCAACGTTTTCTAATGTGACACCATTAAGCTGTATTCCTGGCATTGCAGAGGGATTAGCTGGTGCCTGTTGGAAGAGCACTTTGGTTTTCTTGATGTTCAGTGAGAGGCCGAGCTTCTCGTATGCTTAGAGTGGCTTGTAGGTTGTCTTCTGAGTGCGCACAGACTACGTTGTCATTGGCATATTGGAGTTCTATAACAGATGTTGTGGTGACCTTGGGTTTGGCTCTTAGTCTGCTGAGGTTAAATAGTTTGCCATCTGTCCGATAGATGATTTCCACTCCGGTGGGAAGCTTCCCATCAACAAGGTGAAGTATCATAGCGATGAAGATGGAAAACAAGGTAGGGGCAATAACACACCCCTGCTTGACACCTAATTCCACCTTAAATGGGTCACTTTGGGAGCCGTTGCTGTCCAAGACTGTTGCCATCATGATCATGGAGGAGCCGCAGGATGTTCACAAATTTGTCAGGGCACCCGATTTTTTGGAGGATGGTCCAGAGAGCACTGCAATTCACTGTGTCGAATGCCTTTGCAAGGTCAATGAATGCCATGTACAGAGGTTGGTTTTGTTCCCTGCATTTTTCTTGGAGCTGTCTTGGAGACAGAGCATGTTGATGGCATGCAAGCTGTCGCACTTCAGGTTAGCTTCACCTGCACACAGGTTGAAATCTTTTTAGTTTATTAGAAAATAGAAGACAAAAGGTTCTTTAAAAGCAAAAGTAAAGTTCCACAAAATGGTTACAAAATAAAGCCATGGAGAATAAATTCAGAAATCATGAGGTCCCAATAGAGCATGACAAAGTCCCAAGAACATGAACACAAAAGTTGCAAGGTAATCCAGGAAAACGAGAGCTTGCGTTTTGGTTGAACGAAAGTTGCTTTGACAAAGGTTTGTCTCCAAACACATTGCTTTAACGCCCTTTGCAGAGCATGAAAGCATTTCTCTGGCCTCTAGCCTCCCTTTTGTTTGCAATTCTCACACTACTCCGAACCGTGAATTCCAAACAGTCAGCTCGATCTAAGGAACCTGTCTCGTCAAGGTCAGCCTGCTCGTTAGTTTGCTGAGCCTCTATCAGACTGAGAACTGTCCTCCTTTTCCAAGTCCATTTGCACCTGGCTAGTTTCAGTATCAACAACATCATTCCTTGCTGTGGGAAAATGAACTTGTGCTCTCTGTTCTTCATCTTCTACAACAGAGACATTTTGAACCTGATTGTGTACCTGAATCCCATCATCCTCATCAGAGTCAATCTGAGGTTCCAGCTGAGTCACAACACAAGGACTGACAGGATTTGGTGCTGAGAATGATGTCCTGAGATGCGGAAATCCCACTTGAGTGTTTATAGTCCTTGCATGAGACAATAGGTGTTTAGAAGAAGAAGCCATCCAATGCCTTGGGCTTATTATTGAGTCCGAATGGCTCTTCAGCATTTGCAGATATTGTCCTTCTCTGCATGGAGAAGCTGGTCAGCGCAAATCTCCTTAAAAGGTCCATGACGCTTCCTTTGGCCGCTAGAGACCCACGATTTGACTTTGGGGCTTTTCTATAAAACACTCTTTTACTGATGTGTAGTGCTAATGGTAAGAGGATATGCCAGCTGGCGGTCGACCAGTTGTGGAAAGCAGCTTAAATAGCGGAAGCAAAGACCATCATTAGGTGGATTTACCAAAGTAAGAGTAAAAAACAGATTACGTTGATCTTTAGTGAAAAAAACATGTGGACAACAGCTTGGTCCCTAACACATAAATTTTGGAAATAAGTTCTGTGCTTGTTGAGGGACTGGGGATATACTGAGAACTGGGCTATTTCTAAGTCAATGATGGGCAAGCTTTTGCTCTTGGTGTGTCAAAATTCACCAGAAAAACCTAGCATGACTTGGGTGGTGTGTCACTTCGAGAAAAAACCCATAATTTCACAATATGTATAGTTTAAATAACAAAAATATTTAATTGTAATATATAACTGTATTTAATAAATCAAAAACTATATTTACTACCATTATTTCCATGTACAACAATCTTGCAGTTTCCACGCTGATTCCTCTCTATTCTAGTTTCAATGTAGTCATGAATAATGAACCTATATATATAAAAGAGTGATGGAATCCTGGCGACCGCCAAAACAACAAAACTAAACACCCCACAACCTCGAAAATTGACAACACAACCCATCATCCACGCCTCTAGGTTGATACAACAAAAAGAAAAGAAAAATTAAGTCCTAATTAGAGGGAGAGGAATAATTGTTTTTATCCAATTGCTGCCACTTAGAAGGCTAAGCTCCGCCCACTTGGTCTCCTAGCAACCCACTCACCCAGGGGACAGGCAGAGTTAGGCCTCACTTAGGCCACTTCCACACTGCCTATAAAATACAGATTATCAGATTTTAACTGGATTAGAAGGCCCTTCCACACAGCTATATAACCCATATAATCTTATATCATCTGCTTTAACTGGATTATGGACTCCACACCTTTACCCTTTATTTCCCATACCACCATACTTCGCCACAGCAACGCGTGGCCGGGCACAGCTAGTAATATAATAATAATATAATAGTAATAATATGATAATATACTACAATAATAATAGAATGATATAATAATTATAAATAAATAAATAAATAAATAAATAAATAATATATATAAATAAATGTAATGTGCATAATTCCCATGGAGTAAACAACAAAACCACTGGACCAAATCACATCAAATTTGGCCACAAAAGGCATAGTCATCCAATCAATCTGCATGCGGCAGCGTGTCAGCAAAAATGGGTTGCTGTGTCAGTGCTGACACGCGTGTCATAGGTTGGCCATCACTGTTCCAAGTCGTAAGCTGGGATTTAAATGTTCAAGAACATTGGATGTGTGTGTATGTCTTTAGTCACATTTAGGTCAATTTCCACCTCGAAACAAACCTCTTGGGACCATTGAGGTTTCATCTTGGTAGGAAATGGAATTGGAAACGGGGAAGACATCCAAATGGAACACTTGACTTCCCTTAAGGCAAGGATGGGCAAACTTTGGCCCTCCCTCCAGGTGTTTAGGACTTCAAGTCCCACAATTCCTAAGAGCCGTGAAGAAGCAGCAGTGCTTGGCTTCCTAGGCCCGGGCTGCGGCGCAGGCTGGTGAGCAGCCAGCCAGCTGCAGCCAGCTGCAACAAATCACTCTGACCAAGAGGTCATGAGTTCGAGGCCAGCGCGGAGCCTATGTTTATCTTGTCTTCGTTCTATGTTAAAGGCATTGAATGTTTGCCTTATATGTGTAATGTGATCCGCCCTGAGTCCCCTTCGGGGTGAGAAGGGCGGAATATAAATGCTGTAAATAAATAAATACATAAATGTGTCCCCTTCTGCTCCACACTAGGTGCAGCTAGCCTTTGCCAGAAGCACATCCTCCACCTCCTGCCTGGCATGAGCAGCGATAGCGACATTGAATGCGACACGGAGAATGAAGAGCAGGAGGAGGCAGAAACATCCGCGGCCACTCCAGACCTCTTTGGCCAGGGGTTCCAGGCCCAGCCTTCAAGTGAGAGTAAGAGAGCAGGTTTCTGAAGGGACAAGGGCTTGAAAAGGCCGCTGTGCCTAGACGTTGAAACGTCTGTCTTTCCCTTCTTGGGTTGGGAGGCTCCTCACGAATCTATCCTGTGTGAAAAATGTATTGTTTTCTAATGCTCACCCTTTTGCTTTCAGCCTTAGAGTTGTGTCCAGTTTTCCCAGAGGGCGACCAGGCAGGCTCTGAAGACTCTTCCTTTGCTGCTGGAAAGGACAGTACAAGGTAAATGCCCCAAACAATGTCCTGTTGTGTTGATATTTGTAATGTGGCATGGCTTCCTTGTGATAAGATGCCTTCGCTGTCTCCCAGTACACGCTGCTGAATCTCTGAGAGGATTTGAAATCTGAAACAACTATTGGAGAAGCTGCCCTTCAGATACCGATACAGTAGAGTCTCATTTATCCAAGCTAAACGGGCCAGCAGAAACTTGGATAAGCGAATATCTTGGATAATAAGGATTAAGGAAAAGCCTATTAAACATCAAATTAGGTTATGATTTTACAAATGAAGCACCAAAACTTCATGCTATACAACAAATTTGACAGAAAAAGTAGTTCAACACGCAGTAACGTTATGTTGTAATTACTGTATTTACGAATTTAGCACCAAAATATCACAATATATTTATTTATTTACAGCATTTATATTCCACCCTTCTCACCCCGAAGGGGACTCGGGGCGGATCACATTACACATATAGGCAAACATTCAATGCCTTTTAACATAGAACAAAGATAAGACAAACATAGGCTCCGAGAGGGCCTTGAACTCATGACCTCCTGGTCAGAGTGTTTCATTGCAGTGATTCATTGCAGCTGCTCTCCAGCCTGCGCCACAGCCCGAGCCCATATATATTGAAAACATTGACTATAAAAATCATCATCATCATCATCATTTAATTACTTATTAATCGCCCTCCATCCACGATGCTCTAGGCGATTTACAAGATAAAATTGTAAAGGATAAAAATATATACATACAAATATTGATAAAATTAACATAGATTAAAAGCTCTAGTAAAGAGCCAGGTCTTGAGTGCTAGGGTAAAAGGCCCTAACTCACGCATGGCTTGGATTATCCAGAGGCTTGGATAAGCGAGGCTTGGATAAGTGAGACTCTGTTGTATTTGCTCTGAGTGGCTCTTAGTAAGAGCTAGTGGTGTGTAGGCTGTTGATGGTCCAATTCTGGATCATATTGTTTGGCTATCTTTGTACCTTGTCTTTTGGTGTGCTGATGTTCTTCCTCAATGGATGTGGATGCTTGAATCACTCCGTATGAGTCTATCCCATCTCTCATGTTGTACCGATCCATTAAGACGCAGTCACAAACCTCCATTCGTGGAGGCTTTTTTGTTGGATCTTTCTAATGTCTTGGGGTCTGCAGATTTATGAACGTGTTTCCTTCTCTCTACTCGTCACCTCCCTCCCTCGGTTTCTCCTGACAAGAACTGACCCTCTCTGTGCCTCCTCTCTTTTCTCTCTTTGCCCCAGGTAGAGCATTTGGTGGGAAGGCCTGCCTGGACTTGGAGTAGCATTTGGCTGTCGGAAGTGCCGTAGCGCAGCAGCATGGGGTCTCCCTTAATTCACCCGCATTATTTCTGGCAATGCCTTATGCACATGCTCTCCCTGAACGTGAAGCAGCCGTATTGCTTTTCCGATCTTGTGTGGTCTGACCCTGTGCCCTTGCGTGCCTCCCAAAGGTGCTTTTGAGCCTCAGTGGCTGAAGAGTGCGATGGATAGAAGAAGGGACACCCCGCTCCCCCCGCTGCTGTTCTTTTGAAGTGGTATGACTTGACGCTAAAGCCATTGCACTCCCGAGTCCTAAGCTTCTTATGGTGAAATGTTGCTTTGTGATTCCTTCCTCTTCCTGGTGTTTCCCAGTTGACAAATCCTTATTGCCAAACGTTGTTGTTATTTTTTTTTTTTGCTGCCATGGTGCATTGCATTCGAGCTGCTATAAAGGTGTTCTGTGAAGTTGTGCCCAATGGGCTACTCTTTTCAAAGCACGGGTTACTCTGTCAATGTTAGTTGTGCGTTTTCTCTGGAACGGGGAACTTCACTAAACTGATTCACTTGTCGGTGTCATGTTTAACTGCTGTAAAAATTCGTAAGGGTTCCGATGAAAATGGTTTGCACTCTTTTAATTAATAAAATGAACATGGAAATGGTGGTGCTTGTGCCGTTTTGTGTTCTGGGCATTGAGCTGAAAAGAAAGCTTGTGTGGTCAATGGGGAAGAGTGGTGAAGACCTACGGCTACTGGTAAGCAACCTGGTTTTGTCCTGTTGCATCTTTCTGTGTTGCCAAAAATAATGGTACAAAATTTCCGGAATATTTGAGACATGATTTTTTTTGGAGGGCCAAGGGTGGGATTGCAGATTGTGTTGGAAATAATAGCACTAAACAGAAGTGTAGCATTGGATTCTGGTTGAATATGGCAGACATTCTTAGCAATTTAAAAGCCCATGTGTGAGTTTGGCTTTCTCAAAGTACTTCCACCACAGCCCAGAGTCTTTCCTCACCGATGGCACTTTCTCTGGAGAGGAGGATTACATATTGTTGTCTCTGTTCAACATGTAGTGGTTCCCAACCTGTGGTCCATGGATCACCAGTGGTTCCCAGGAACTAAAATATGGTCCACGGCCTCACCGTTACTACACCGTCGCAGCGAGAGCGACTGGTCTCGCAAAACCCTCTTATAGTGCCGAAGTAATGGGGATGTTGGTAGGGGAAAAGGCTGACTACCCACGAAAGGCGCATCAGCAAGCCTCCTGACTGCTGCTTCTCCTCCTCCTCCAATTCCATGGGGCACCTGGAAGCAGCTCCGCCTTGGTGTCTTCATTTTAAGGGGTGCGGATTCAGAAAATTGCATTGGATAGACCATATCAGCTCTAGATTATTAAATATGGTTATCTGTGGGCGAGCAGATGGCGACTACTGGATGTCATATGTTCTGTATCAGAAACTAGAGCTGATGTGGTCTAGCCAATGCAATTTTCTGAAGCAGCACCCCAGACAACCAAACCGAATCTAAAGTTAACCAAAAACTGAATCATAACCCTTTTGGTACTAATGTTGGAGAGTGGTCCCTGGTCAAGTGGTTGCTGGTCAAAAAAAGGTTGGAAATCATCGTACTAATGGGACTAGAGGACACTGCGTTGCTGTTGCAAAACACTGAGTCTTACTTGCAATATTCAGTGTAAACCACAATACAGTAGAGTCTCACTTATCCAACATAAACGGGCCAGCAGAATGTTGGATAAGCGAATATGTTGGATAATAAGGAGGCATTAAGGAAAAGCCTATTAAACATCAAATTAGGTTATGATTTTACAAATGAAGCACCAAAGCATCATGTTAGACAACAAATTTGGCAGAAAAAGTAGTTCAATACGCAGTAATGCTATGTAGTAATTACTGTATTTATGAATTTAGCACCAAAATATCACAATATATTGAAAACGTTGACTACAAAAATGCGTTGGATAATCCAGAACGTTGGATAAGCAAGTGTTGGATAAGTGAGACTCTACTGTATATTCTTCTAATTCCAGGAACTGAGAATGAAGTATATTTGGTGTGGATTTTGTTCTTTTCTTTTGGTAGGATCTCAAAAGATAAGAAGCTGGTAATTTTGCCACCACTGAGAATTTTGTTTGAGTTATTTTCTTGTCACTGGAGAGAAGTTCAAGACACAACACATAGTTCTTTCCTTTGAAACAGGCAGACAAAGGATTAATGTTTGCTGTTTTATTAAGATATTGGTAAAAGTTGAACATAGTCCTTACCTCTTGTGAACAGCTTTAATAAATAAAATATGGCTAACACATGATTCCTACTGAGTTTGTGAGCTATAGGAACAAAGTTGTCAACAGGTCCCGACACAGCAGTACAATCATTTCGATTACATTGACCCACTTCTTTAGTTTAACGACAGCATATGTATCTTTCAACGAGAGCTCAATAATACACTTGGCATTCTTAGGAATGTGCCATTTTAATGTTTCAGTAAATAGGATGGTTTTTTCCCCAAGTTAGCTTTGTTCTGATTCTTTCTACTTCTAGAAGAATTAAAAACACCAGCAAGGGAAAGTAAAAAATAAAAGTTTATACTGTTAGACCCAACCTTGTGTGTGACACTTGCACAATACTAGAGTGTTTTAATACTGGCGGCTATAGATTGGTCTGTAGTGTAATATAAGAAGAATTTCACCTGTCCCTTGTATGTATTACTCAGTGTTGCTTGCACAGCCGGACGTGCAAATCCTAACTATCCTGTTAGGGAGAGGCACACAGCTCTAACCACCGTTCCAAGTTCCTCTCTTTTGACAAGTTGGCCAAGGGGAAGACCTGCTTGACCCACAGCTCTCACTTTGAAGGAGAAACCTATTCTGCATAGCTTAGGTGGAAATAAATGCTCAAGGACAAAAAAAAGCACAGTGCCTCTCTGTATGTTACAATGGAATACTTATAAACACAGGTAACACCACTACTATTGTAGATGAGACTGAATGTCCTGAACTGGGTTGTTAATGGTAGTAAGCAGGAGGAATGTGAGTCTTCTCTTTGTCATATTTGAATGCTTGCTGCAAGGGGAAGCATGTTCCCCGCTTGCTTTGCTTTTGGGCAGACGGGTGTGAGTCTCCCCCAGGCTTCTCCAGGGACGAGGACAACTGATGGCACTTCAAAGGATATGGATATTTAAAAAAATACAGTGGTTGGTTAGTGCAACTGAAATGGATTAATGACAGACTACTTTGCCATTCCATTTGTCAACACTCTGCATCAGAGTGGGAGAAAAGAGATTAGTGGAGCGGGATGAGAGGAATCCCTTTGGAACTCACAGTGAACAGACCCTGGAGCAGCCTCAGAACTCTTTGCCCTCCTCTACTATCTTCCTACACAACCCAGATTGTGTGGACTCAAGGGATGCTTCTGTTCTTTATTGGAAAGGTTTGTGTTATGCAAATGTCACCACTATTAAAATTACACAGAGTTACAAAACACTTTACAGACAACAACATTAAGTTAATAAATACAGTTAAATTTTTTTTGTACATTCTCACCGGCTAGAGGATCAAAGTACATGATACAGAACATTAAGATATCGTTAATTTAAAGGGGGGGGGGGGGGAGCTTATTGCTTACAGCAGCAAGCAGCAAATAAGGGCACAGGAGATTGAACCGAAGAGGACTACTTCCTATCACCAGTGGCATTGAGAGAAAACACGGCATGTCACAAAGCACTGCTTTTTTTTTTTGCCAAGTGTGTAGAATTGAGCAGCATATATTGGACCAAGAACAACAACTTTTAAAATGTGGGCAGGGGGTTGGGGTGAAGATTTGCCTCACGAATAGATCCTGCGTACTTGACCACAATGTAATGAGAGAGGACACAGACACTTGTAGTGATTGTACACTGGGAACGGGCGACAGATTCCCTCCGGATGGATGAGCAGTCCATCATCCAGGGGTATAAATCCACACATAGGGGGTTCGGATTCGTTTTAAAACAGGAGCGCTTACACCGAGGCCAGTATGTCCCAATTATGCCTGGATTTTGGGAAGAGAGTCAAATGCCTGTAGCCGGTGATGAGTTTTGATGTCTTCAGCAGTTGTGGCATGTCTAGTTGTGAACAGTGGCCCTACCTACCAGTATTTTCAAATAAGAGCAGGCTGGGAAAGTAACTCTGGTGGACTACAACTCTCATAGCTCCCCAGCAGCTAAGATTCTGTGTTGTGGCCAAAAGAAATTACTCTCCCGTGCACCACTCTAGGCCCAGACTGCTGGTTTTTTACTTGAGAATCCTTGTTTTATAACATCAGATGACTAAGATGTATAGCCGACAAATGGGAAAAGCTTATGGTCCCACTTAATGTTTGTTTCCCTCTATCTCAACATCACTTCGGCTTTGCTTCCTTGCATCCTTCTAATGCTTTATCAGATTTGAGACAGTTCAGAGTTCGTATATCCCAGGGCGTTTGTGCCTCTCTCTGTGCTGGTCATGAACCGTAACAAAACCTTGTTGTTACCGAGTTAGTATAAGTTGAACTCAGAAGGATGCCCTAATTAGTTGTATTCCCTAATTGCCAGTAAATTTATCAGAACACATTGATTAGTAATATGAGTCCACTAGAAGGGACTTAATGATCTGCTTTAAAACTGAATGCCTATCTTTTAGGATCACGCAAGTAAATATTAGTGATGAACAGATTTGCTTTAATGTGTTGTCGAAGGTTTTCATGGCCGGAAACACTGGCTCGCTGTGAGTTTTCCGGGCTGCGTGGCCTTGTTCCAGAAGCATTCTCTCTTGACTTTTCACCCACATCTATGGCAGAAATTTTGCCGACTGATTTCCTTAGTTTGGGATCTCAGTGTTGTCTATTTTATTTTATAGTATTTTTACTCCTTACCCATACATTATCTCTAGGTTTGCCTTCTCCAGCACTTTAACGGGATAATAGTCCCTGGTATCTACCTCTCTCCTAATTTGCATCGTACACTATCTGCACTTTTCTAGCCCACTCCTCTTTTAGGAGCCAACCCAGGTTTTTTTTTACCAAAGTATGTTTATTGTTTATTTGTATATGTGATTTTATCTGTTATTGATTTGTTTTCTACTATTCAGTTTTATATTGTTTGTTGCCTGGCCCTGGCCCCTTGTAATCCGCCCCGAGTCCCCTCGGGGAGATGGGGTGGGGTATAAAAATAAAATTATTATTGTATGACACAGCAAACAAGATAGAAATGCTGGATTTCGTATCACAAAATCACAAGTCGAACACTTCCCAAGTGTCTAGGACTGTGTGATGTATTTTCGGATGATGCGTGCAGATCCCAATAGGGTGGCCTTTGCAGTTGGCAGATCGTAATTTTGTCAATGTCTATTGTTTCCAAATGCCGGCTGAGATCTTTTGGCACGGCACCCAGTGTGCCCATCACCACCGGGACCACCTGCACTGGTTTCTGCCAGAGTCTTCGCAGTTCGATCTTGAGGTCCTGATAGCGGTTGAGTTTTTCCTGTTGTTTTTCGTCAATGCGACTGTCACCTGGGATGGCAACATCAATGATCCAAACCTTTTTCTTTTCCACAACTGTGATATCTGGTGTGTTGTGTTCCAGAACTTTGTCAGTCTGTATTATTATTATTTTATTATGACACAGCAAACAAGATAAATATGCTGGATTTCGTATCACAGAATCACAAGTCGAACACTTCCCAAGTGTCTAGGACTGTGAGATGTATTTTTGGATAATGTATGCAGATCCCAGTAGGGTGGCATTATTATTATTATTATTATTATTATTATTATTATTATTATTATTATTATTACATCCTCAGAGAGTGTGAGGTGTTGGAAACTAGGCACGTGGATTTATATATCTATGGAATTTCAGGGTGGGTGACAGAACTACAATCAGAAAACAGGGAAATTCCAGGCATGAAACAATCAGCTAACCTCCCAACAAAGGATTCCCCCAGGCAGGAAGCAGCCAGGCTTTGAAGCTGAAAGGCCATTCAATGCTAAGGTGGCCAGTTGCAACATTTACAGACAAGTGTTATTTCTGCCACCTTGGACATCATTCCACAGATATATAAACCCCACTTGCCTACTTTCCAACGGACCTCACAACCTCTGTTGATGCCTGCCATAGATGTGGGTGAAACGTGAGGAGAGAATGCTTCTGGAACATGGCTATGCAGCCCAGAAAACTCACAGCAATCCAGGTTTGCTTTAATTTTTTTCTGCATACTGGCCAGCTGTTTAGTGTTAAGGTTTGGTGATGAATTGGTGTTTTGCTCCTTAGGATGAAGGACAGAGACAGGGAGGCAATCCTCACATTCACCCTTTGCCGTGTCACAGTTCTGGACTCTGCTCCTTTGGCCACGGCTGCTATGGCTGGCCACCTGCCACTTTTGGGCTCTCCCCACAAGGCTCTCGGGATCTGTACTAGCTTGGCTTGGTGTTTTTCAGGCCTCTTGAGATGAAACCACAGAGTGCAACATGTCGCTGAATGAAAAACGACCCTCGCTCTGTAATTGTCCCCAAGAACGTTAAGATTCTTTCTGAACTGGATAGTGGAACTGGTGGTCGAAGATTTGTGAGCTTCAGACCAGTTCGCAGGTCGGCATATTTCTATCTCAACGAGCCTTATAGATCCTTTTGACACCTGAGATAAAAGGGGTGACTAGGGGAGAAGACAGTGGTGGAAAGAAATTAAGCAATATTAGATTCTGTTATTGGATGCAAACAGTTCTTAACGTTGTTAGACTAAAATGTCACTAAGCACCAAAATTTGAAAAAACAAAAACAAAACACCCTCCAAGCTTATTTGAATTTCAGGTTTAACCACAGGAAATGATTTTTGAAAAACCACAAAAAGTTAGTTTCCTTCATTGTTTTAGGTAAAGTTTAGTAGATGCCTGGACCAAAGTTTTACTGGATATACGTGAAGGGGGCCGGGAGTCCTTCAACCCCGTATGGCTTTTAATAACATACCTGGTTTCCCCTATGAATTGTTAAGGACCCCTCCCCATGCAAACCGTACTGCTTGTCTTCCTGCTTCTTCCTCTCCCAACCCACCCCACCTACAAAAACTGAAAGATTTTTTAAAACAGGTTCTTTCTCAAAATATTGCTCCACAGACGCCACTCGGACAGGTTTCACCTTTTTTTTTTTTTGCATCTTTCTTTTAAAAATAGCACTTTCCTATCTAAGTCCAGTGAGTCAATGGCAGTTTCCAGTTACAATGAGCCAGCGGAGCTCTAAGCTACGTGTATGACGTATGGGAGGAAAGAGCAGGGATGAGTGTGTTTGTGACGTTGCTTAGTGTGACTGGCGTGCCAGCCCTTGGTTTTATTATTATTATTATTTTGAGATCAAAACGCTTTTTATTCCTAGGATCTATTTACATGAGTGGGCATTCCACAATCGTGTTAAGAGTTCTGAAATGCTCGCTCTGAGTTATCTGAGTTACTTCTCATTCTGTGAATGCCTAACCTAACTATTTGGAGAAGCCGGGGGAATACGAGGGAGAGGGTTATTTTTGACAGCTCCAAAGCAGCCGTGGGTCTGGTAAACAGTGACTGTGCCTCAGCATCAGGAGAAGGCTCTCCCCATGGCCCTGGCGGCAACTAGAGAAGCCCTGCCAGAGCCGGCTCCTTTTCAGCTTATTCCTGCGCCCGTTCAGGCTACCAGGGGGGGAGCACAGGGTTAATCCTTCCGTGCGGGAAAGTGGCCTGTGCTCAAAGAGGAGCAGGTGGAGTTTTGGCTTGAGTCTGGCTAGCCGCTGCCACCGTTTTGTGTCGCAGAAGTGGGAGTGAGAGAAGATGGAAGCTCTTCTTCCCCAGGACAAGAACCATTCACCTCCAAACCCGGTGGAAGTCGGAGATTTGCTCGCCACGGCGCAGGCGTGCAGGCTTGTGGAGCCCAGACTAAGAGGGGAGGACTGGGAACTGCTCTGACCGTCTCCGAGAGATGCACTGTCTGCCGCTGTCTGGTTGTCGGTTGATACGCTGGGGCCCAAGGTTGCTCTCTTTGGTACACCAGCATTCAACCCTTGATCAGGGGACAGGCGTTTGGCACTCTGCTGTTTGCTGGCTTCCATTTTCCTCAGGTCTAAACAGCCTGGGTCTTCCAATATGTTGATCCTGGAGCCTGGGCTCAAAGTAGTTCTGTCTGTGAAAGAATCTACTCTCCCGTCGTATCCTAGATCAGCAGGTGCCGAGACCTGGTGCTGAGGCCATGGCCTCTTGCAGTCGCCGTGGTTTTCCTTGTCATCTCCGTTGTCTTCTTGTCCACCTTGGAACGAGTTCTCTGTCCACTCGGATTCCTCGCTAACGCTCACTGCTTTATTCATGTCCCTGAGAAAGACCACAATGACAGTGATGTTGTCACTCGATCCCGCATCTCGTGCTGAGGCCACTAACTTGTGGGCCACCATACTGCTGTCGCCGTTGTTTTCCTTCAGGTGGTCGGCCACCACCTTCACGGCTTCATCGGGGTTCACTGTGTCATAGAAACCATCGCAGGCTAAAATGAGGTAGTCTTCTGATCCATCCAGAACCAAGGAAGCAGAATCCGCATCTCCACAGATGTATGGCTTGTGCTCAGCATCCCCTAAAGGCAATGGACAAAGAAAGACAAAGATGGGTGAACCTATCTCTAGAGCTGGCCCTAGGTATTTCTCAAGTGTAGGCGAACAGAATTTTGGCACCCCACCCCCCAAACCAATCACTGAAAAATAAAAGCGTTGAATAAGCGAAAATGTTTGATAATAAGGAGGGATTAAGGAAAAGCCTATTAAACATCAAATTACATTAAGATTTTACAAATTAAGCACTAAAACATGTTTTACAACAGGAGACAGGAGTTGCCTCGATGGCGGCCCCAACAAGATGACGCCACAGGCAACTGCCTAGTTGGCCTGGTGGTTGAACCGCCTCTGCCTATCTCTAAACAAGGGAAGCTAATGAATTTTCCTTACATCATGGCTTACAGTAGCAAGACTGTTGGAAGTGCGAGGACTGTTCAGAGATCTGACTGCTGTGATGTCTCCCATATTACACTCAAGGGCCCCAACTGTAACTGACCACTTAAGGTTCCTTGAAAAGCTACCAGCACCACAAGCCGTGATCCTATATTGCTTCAGAGTTATGGTACATCTGGTAATATCACAGGGCTTTTGGATGGTCACATACAGTCTACTGTTTTGACCCTAGTCTCCTTCCTAGACTTCACTGTCTTTGCCTTGACTCTGTGTGGGTTTATTCACAAAATACCCTCCTCGTAAACGTAACTTATTGGCAGCAGCGTGACCCAGCACCAGTAGCCAAAAGTGACAAAAAGATAAAAAGACTTCCTTTGGAGGCTTTTCTTTGTCGCAAAATAATATGGCTGCACTATTTACAGAAATAAGGTTTTCCTAACACAAATACAGTTCTTTATACTTCCTTTGGGCCCCTGGTGGCACAGTGTGTTAAAGCGCTGAGCTGCTGAACTTGCGGACCAAAATGTCCCAGGTTCAAATCCTGGGAGCGGAATGAGCGCCCGCTGTTAGCCCCAGCTCCTGCCAACCTAGCAGTTCGAAAACACGTGTAGATCAATAGGTACCACTCTGGCGGGAAGGTAACGGCGCTCCATGCAGTTATGCTGGCCACATGACCTTGGAGATGTCTATGGACAACGCCGGCTCTTCGGCTTAGAAATGGAGATGAGCACCAACCCCCAGAGTTGGTCATGACTGGACTTAACGTTAGGGGAAACCTTTACCTTATACTTCCTTCTTTGCTTCCACGCTGGGCTTCTTTCTCATGCAGATAAACAGCTTCGCTCTCACAGAGCCTCCTCTCACAAGGAACTTACACAGCAGCCTTCACACTGGAGCTTTATACATAGCAGCCTTCACACTGGAGCTTTACACACAGCAGCCTTCACACTGGAGCTTTACACATAGCAGCCTTCACACTGGAGCTTTACACACAGCAGCCTTCACACTGGAGCTTTACACATAGCAGCTTTCACACTGGAGCTTTACACACAGCAGCCTTCACACTGAGCTTTACACACAGCAGCCTTCACACTGGAGCTTTACATATAGCAGCCTTCACACTGGAGCTTCACACACAGCAGCCTTCAACCTGGGGCTTCTCTCATCTAAGTTTCTCACACCAGGCCTTCTCACACAGGGGCCTACTAACACTGAGGCTTCTCTCACACTGAGACCTACCTCACAGACTGACTAGTACTGAAGCGTACTAAGCTACAGGTATGCCTGCTTATATAGAATGCCAGCGTGTGCTGAGTTATGGCATCAATTTAACCCTTTGAGCGCTTGACTCACACTTTTGTCATTAAAAATACCTAGTTAATTTTTAACATTTATGACAGTCTCCACCACAAACCCGTGAGTGGCAAATTTGAAGACTAATAAGGAGGAAAAGATGAGAAAGGGAATTTGTTGACAGCTAGATTTCCTACCAATGGCTCTGGAGACAGACAGGCTCCCGTTGACTCGCCAAGCCCCAAACCAGACCACGCAGCCTCCAAGGGCCTCGATCCGCTTCTTCTCATCCTAAATCAGAAGGTAACACACAAGCTGGTTAGTGTTCTTGCTCTAAAAGATATTGATGTTTGTGTACAGGGACACCACTGCAGTGTAATGTCAGTAGCAGTTTGTTTTCATTTGTTACTTAAGCACATTAGTCATGGATCGAACTGCAGCAACCGTAGACTGTAATTGGAGAGTTAGCATCAGGCTGATTGAGACAAATTTAGGAGTGCAAAGGGAAACACTCCTGTGAGCATCATTCCCATTTTCAGTGTGTTTTCTGGGAATCTCAAGCAAGCTCTTACCTCTCGATCGGGTTTATGAGGCTTCATCAATTCCACCGCTTGACCTCTTCTTACCAGCATCACCTGGGAGTCTCCAAGCCAGGCCACATGTAACATGTTCCCCCGGATGAAGGTCACGACACCTGTTGTCCCGCACCGCAAGCTCTGGAGGGGAAAAAAACGGATCAGTAATCTTGGCATAGGCCAGAGGAAGATGAACAGATGCTTTGTGTATTACAGGCATGGATCAACTATGGCATACAGCAGTGGTTCCCAAACTTATTTGGCCTGCTGCCCCCTGGAAAGAGGGGCGTGTCTTAGAGGGGTGGGTGTGGCTCCTGCTAAAGAGGCGGGGCTGAGCCTCTCCCCTAGTCCAAGATGCAGGGCTGCGAGGGGAGGTGGGTGGGGCCACATATGGGCGGCCAGGACTGGGATGGGCAGAGTTACGAGCTCTGAGGCAGGGCTGAGCTCCTATCCCTGTCCTGTGGCGCCTGCCAGGTCACAGGGGGCGGGGCCTCTTCCCAAGTGCCCAATGGGGCTGAACCTCTATACCCCGCCCCTGTGTTCTAACAAGCGGCTCAGGGGAGGTATATAGAGGCTCAGACCTGTCTCATGCTCTTGGGAAGAGGCCCAGCCCCTAGCCCCACCCTTTAGTCCTAAAAGTCCTCTTAGGAGAGGTAGAGGCTCAGCCCTGTCTCGGGCTCTTGGAAGGAGGCCCCACCCCCTTCCCTAGCTCCGCCCTCTGTGTCCCAACAAGTGCCTCAGGAGAGGTATAGATGCTCAGCCCTGTCTCACGCTCTTGGGAAGAAGCCACGCCCACTCCTCTAGCTCCGCCCCCTGTGTCCTAACAGGCGCCTCAGGTGCTCAGCCCTGTCTCTGGCACTTGGGAAGAGGCCCCACCCCTCTTCTGGCCCCACCCCGTGTCCTAATAGGTGCCATCATTGCTCCCCTGGATCGCTCCAGCGCCCACCGGGAATCACTGGCATACAGCAATGAAGAGTAAAAAACAACGAGTTCATTTGCTGCTTTAAGCTATCAGTAATAAACAAATGTTATCAGGTTGCTCCAAACCAACGTACAGTTTTAATTGATCCCCCCCAAGTATGGTGGATGCCTTAATTGTTGGATTATGGTTGTATGTGTATGAAATGTAAATCAAGTGTTTCTGCTGTGTGTTTCAGCAATGAAACAGTTAACAGCAGGCCAGTTTTAACTGACAGCCTGCTATGACCTATCAGGCATGATTTCCGGCCTTGGAGGTCGGCAACTTCCTTCGAACTGAGGAATGTGGTTTCTTATCTCTGAGTGTGTTGAGCTGGTGCTTGCTGGAGCGAAGAGGCTGTAGGGAAATGCCATCTCAGAGCAATGGCTTTTGGTGTGCTTTGTAAATATGTATTATAGATATTGAAATAAATGTTTGGACTTCAGACTACGGATGTGTTTGAGTCTGACATTGAACAGGAATTGGTGAGGCAGACGATTGCAACCAATTCATCAAGGTGCTGGAGAAGATGATTGATGGAGTTTGAAGAAACCTACCCAGCATGCACACTGACCTCCCAGGCCGACACAGTGAATCAGGTTGCTGACCAACCCCACAGCCCACCACTGCCCCACATTTCTGATGCTTGTGCACCTCTCTGGCCGCCTTCTGCACAAAGCGCTCGTCTGTCACCCGGAAGGCCTTGCAAAGCGCCTCTGCGGGGTCATGCTGGAACATCTCTTGGTGCACTAGGTTCACGTGGAGGTGAATGGAAGCATAGATGGCCGCGTCGACTCCACCGTGGCCATCGAACACTGCAAAATAAGCCTGCTCCTCTTGATCCTGCCGAAAGAAGTATATGGAAATGAGAAAATCCAGAAAGGGATATGCTTTACTGATTCACGTTGCATTTAAATACGGAGGGCAGCCAACCCCAGAGGTCATCCAGTCTGACCCAGTCCCCTTTGCAGAATGAATGGCGCGAATTAAAGACGCATGGCCCGTCATCACACAGGCTCTTGAAGAGGCCAAGGCAGCTTACAAACACCAAGCGGACAAACACAGGAGACCAGATTGGGACCTCAAGGCAGGACAACAGGTATACCTCTCCACCAAATACCTCAAAGGTAGACAGCCAACCAAGAAGTTGGCTGCCAGATACACTGGTCAAAAGACTAGTAAATGAAGTCACCGCAGAACTAGAACTCCCTCAATCCTACAGAATGATTCACCCAGTTTTCCACTTCAGTCTCCTCAAACCAGCTCCCGAGAGCTCCCAATGGCACCCAGTCAAGTCCCTGCCTCCACCCATCATGATAGGGGGCAACCAACACTATGAGGTGGTGGAGTCAGGAAAACACCCTCCAGTATTTCGTCAGGTGGAAGTATTTTCCTCTCAGTGAATCAGAATGGGTAAGGGTTTATGACATAAATGCACCCACACCCACACCCATCAAGAAGTTTCACGCTCAAAACCCACACAAACCTCTGTACAAGGGGGGAGGACTGTCTTTGGAAGGGTAAATCTCCAATCTTTGACATCTCCAGTGGGCTGACAAAGAACAGATGCCAGCCATAAAACCTGGTATGTGAGAGCCCCTATATAAATGGGCCAAAGAGAAGGTTCTGGTATTCTGCACAGTAAAACCTGTTGGAATCTACCAGCGTGTGTCTTGGTGCTTTTCCTGGAGGAAGACTGACCCACAGCACAACTGGGAGAAGAGAACCCGACACTACTTTAGATAAAGAACAGGTTGAGCAAAGTCCTGCAGGACCAGTGAGAACAAGAATAAATGGATTCCACAGGTTGCATTTCTCCATGTAGTTGTTTTAGGGCCATCAGGTGTTTCAATCTTAGTAGGTTTAACTACAGGTCCAGCAACTGATACTATTATTCTCTTGAAAAATACACTCCAGGGTTCTCGTGTCTTATCTCAAATTGTGAAGTTAGCCGTCTTTCAAGAACTCTGTACCTCAAGGTTGAAGAGGGTGTTGAAGTCTGGAATGCAGACGTGCTTGTCCTCCATCTTTCGCCGCATGTTCTTAATGGCATGAATGGATGTTTCGTAATAGCGGTGAGGCTTTGGCTGGAGGGGGAAGTCTTTCACCCAACTGCTGCAGGTGTCGTGGAGTTTGCTGAACACCGTGCGGGCCAGCTTCTCAGTCTGCACCTCTACAAGAAGCAAGGAAAATATGTTTAAAAACTCATTAAGAAATTGAAACTAAGGAGCTGGAGTATGTTGTCAAGGTGCTTGTGATTTTCTTTTTTTTCTATTTGAATAGCCATTTGATCTGATCTGGTGGAGTAATAGGGTGCTAATGCAGCATTCCTAAACTACTTCACTCCATAGATGTCTATCATCTATAGCAGTGATGGCCAACCTATGACACGCATGTCAGCACTGACACGCCTAGCCATTTTTGCTGACATGCTGCTGCCCGCAGATTGATTGGATGACTATGTCTTTTGTGGCCAAATTTGGTGTGATTTGGTCCAGTGGTTTTGTTGTTTACTCCATGGGAATTATGATATACACACACACACACACACACACACACACACACACACACACACACACACAGTAGAGTCTCACTAATCCAAGCCTCGCTTATCCAAGCCTCTGGATAATCCAAGCCATTTTTGTAGTCAGTGTTTTCAATATACAGTAGAGTCTCACTTATCCAACGTTCTGGATTATCCAACACATTTTTGTAGTCAATGTTTTCAATACATTGTGATATTTTGGGGCTAAATTAGTAAATACAGTAGTTACTACATAGCATTACTGCGTATTGAACTACTTTTTCTGTCAAATTTGTTGTATAACATGATGTTTTGATGCTTAATTTGTAAAATCATAACCTATTTTGATGTTTAATAGGCTTTTTCTTAATCTCTCCTTATTATACAACATATTCGCTTATCCAACGTTCTGCTGGCCCGTTTATGTTGGATAAGTGAGACTCTACTGTATTGTGATATTTTGGTGCTAAATTTGTAAATACAGTAATTACAACATAACATTACTGCGTATTGAACTACTTTTTCTGTCAAATTTGTTGTATAACATGAAGTTTTGGTGCTTAATTTGTAAAATCATAACCTAATTTGATGTTTAATAGGCTTTTCCTTAATCCCTCCTTATTATCCAAGTTATTCGCTTATCCAAGCTTCTGCCGGCCCGTTTAGCTTGGATAAGTGAGACTCTACTGTATACACACACACACACACACACACACATACATACACACACACACACACACACACACACACACACACACACAGTAGAGTCTCACTTATCCAACATAAACGGGCCGGCAGAACGTTGGATAAACGAATATGTTGGATAATAAGGAGGGCTTAAGGAAAAGCCTATTACACATCAAATTAGGTTATGATTTTACAAATTAAGCACCAATAATAATGCTATGTAGTAATTACTGTATTTATGAATTTAGCACCAAAATATCATGATTTATGGAAAACATCGACTACAGAAATGTGTTGGATAATCCAGAACGTTGGACAAGCGAATGTTGGATAAGTGAGACTCTACTGTATTAAGAAGACTATTTATTTAATCAAACCATTCTGAATACCATTGCTATTTATGAATCAGATTGAATCAAATTAAATCAGGCCCCTTGTGTCCCTTTAGTTGTATCACTGATTCCCATAACTTTTGATCCAAGTCCCGGGCTGTGGCGCAGGCTGGAGAGCAAGCCAGCTGCAACCAGCTGCAATGAATCACTCTGACCAGGAGGTCATGAGTTTGAGGCCCGCTCGGAGCCTATGTTTGTCTTGTCTTTGTTCTATGTTAAAAGGCATTGAATGTTTGCTTATATGTGTAATGTGATCTGCCCTGAGTCCCCTTCGGGCTGAGAAGGGCGGAATATAAATGCTGTAAATAAATAAATAAGTCTTAACTCTAGTCCTTGAAGCTTTTTAATGGAAAAATAGATCCAGGTATTTAATGTGTCTGCCATTTAATTCTTCAAATATAATTTTCACTCCGCTGTTTTGTAACTTTGGGTGTCTAGGATTCAATAAACCTTCCTGGTCATGTCTGGCTCTTACAGAACCTGACAAAAAACTGATTTCTGGGATCTTTTGGTCCTGACACAAGCTATTTTTACCAGGTACATGGAGAGAACATGCGTACTTCCTTGGTGTAGCTCTGTCGCATTGCGCCCCTCGGTGTGTGTGCCGCTTGCTCTTTTCTATTCGTGTACGAGCACCCACCCAAGATGCCTTCCTGGCAGCAGGCCACGGTAGTTATGCCTGAGTGACAGCATGGGGATTTGCCGGCTTTTCTAGAGTGGGCAGAAATGAGTGGAAACACCGAAGCTCCACATTTAGCACATCCCATCAGAGCTTTAGTGGGATTTTCTGAAATGTGCAAAGCTGACGTGAGGCAGTGCCCTTTTTCTGAAGGGAAGCTTTGTAATCAAAGGAAGACACTGACAGAAGGTGCCCGTTTGCTGCGCTCGCTCTCTAAATGCAGCTTTCCTGTGGCGAGCGCACAGGTTTTGCATCATCAATAATTACGTTTTCGGATAGGTGTTTGAAAAGACCCTCCATGGCCTGTCCGCCCCGATGCAGCTGTAAATTTATTTATTTATTCATTTATTTATTTACAGTATTTATATTCCGCCCTTCTCACCCCGAAGGGGACTCAGGGCGGATCACATTATGTACATATAGGGCAAACATTCAATGCCTTAACATAGAACAAAGACAAAGACAAACGCGGTGCTCCGAGCTGGCCTCGAACTCATGACCTCTTGGTCAGAGCAATTTGTTGCAGCTGGTTGCTCAACAGCCTGCGCCACAGCTCTAAATTACAGTAGAGTCTCGCTTATCCAACGTAAACGGGCCGGATAAGTGCCTGGAAATCCACACCAGCCAGCAAAAATGTACAACCTTCAACATGCGCAAGGAAGGAGACAAATGCTTCTTTCTAGGGCAACCTTTTGCGCTTGGTGTGTCAAAATTCACCAAAAAACCTAGCATGACTTGGGTGGTGTGTCACTTTGAGAAAAAAACCCCATAATTTCGCAATATGTATAGTTTAAATAACAAAAATGTATAATTGTAATATATAACCGTATTTAATAAATCAAAAACTATTTACTACCCTTATTTCCATGTACAACCATCTATGGTACCTCTTGCAGTTTCCACGCTGATTTCTCTGTATTGTAGTTTCAGTGTAGTCATGAATAATGAATAATATAATAATAATATAATGGTAATAATATGATAATATACTACAATAATAATAGAATAATAATAGAATGATATAATATATACAGTAGAGTCTCACTTATCCAACATAAACGGGCCGGCAGAACTCTCCCTACTTTATTGTATCAAGAACCCCATGAGGTTAGGTTAAGAGTGACCAGCTGGAGTTGTTCATTTCAGCTGTATTTGTCTGTTATATTTGTATGCTAACCAGTCAGAAATTATATAATACATCCTTGTTCCTAAAGCAATGGCAGATTAAAATTTAGTCTCTCATTGCTTTATTATTACAGTAGAGTCTCGCTTATCCAACGTAAACGGGCCGGCAGAATGTTGGATAAGTGAATATGTTGGATAATAAGGAGAGATTAAGAAAAAGCCTATTAAACATCAAATTAGGTTATGATTTTACAAATTAAGCACCAAAACATCATGTTATACAATGAATTTTAGAGGAAAAAGTAGTTCAATATACAGTAATGCTATGTAGTAATTACTGTATTTACGAATTTAGCACCAAAATATCACGATGTATTGAAAACATTGACTACAAAAATGCGTTGGATAATCCAGAACGTTGGATAAGCGAGTGTTGGATAAGTGAGACTCTACTGTATTACAAAACTCTAAAATCAAAACAGTAGATGGGAACCAACACTCTGAGGGCAGAGGGCAGCTAATGACTGAACAAAGGATGCCCCCAGGCAAGAGACAAAAACCTTTCCAATGCTAATTAGGGTGATTAACTGAAACATTAATGCTGGCTTCCCAGTGACAAAGGACTCTTGCCACACCCTGGACTCTACACAGATATATATTCTTTCCTTTCCTTACTTAGTTTCTCCATACCTCACAACCTCTGAGGATGACTGCCATAGATGTGGGCGAAACGTCAGGAGAGAATACTTCTGGAACATGGCCACACAGCCCGAAAGACATACAACAACCCAAGATACTTATTGTTGAGCATTCAGCTCACAGCAAGCAGAGTGTGAAGTGCCATGTGGCTATAAAGAATTCAGAGCTTAGGAGGCAAAGATACCAAAGAGTCCAATCTTAAAAATCACAAAAGTTTACTTACAATAAAAATAACTACAGTAGAGTTTCACTTATCCAACATTCACTTATTCAACGTTTTGGATTATCCAACGCAGTCTGCCTCCCACCCAGATCCATAGCTCTTTCTCTAGGAAGCAAGGACTGAATATTTTACAGATTTAATTTTCGACAATGTTGTTACTCTGCGTTCATTTTATGCAATTCTATCTTTATATGTAGTCAATTTGTTAGTGGTCAATGTTTTTGTAGTCAATATTTTCAATACATTGCGATGTTTTGGTGTTAAATTCGTAATTATTACATAACGTTACCATGCATTGAACTGCTTTTTCTGTCGCTGTGTTGTAAAACATGGTGCTTAATTTGTAAAATTATAACATTTTTTATTGGTCTTTTTATATTGTTGTGTCTGGGCTTGGCCCCATGTAAGCCGCCCCGAGTCCCTTCGGGGAGATGGGGTGGGGTATAAGAAATAATAATAATAATAATAATAATAATAATAATAATAATAATAATAATAATAATAATAATAGCAACAACAACAACAACATAATTTGACGTTTAATAGGCTTTTCTTTAATCCATTCTTATTATCTAACATTTTCACTTATCCAACATTCTGCCGGCCTGTTTATGTTGGATAAATAAGTGAGACTCTACTGTAACTACATTTCTTATTGGATAAAGAAATGAGTCCGAGCTATTCTAACACCCATCTCTTCTAAGGTTTGAAGAGAGAGAGAAAAACGCCAATCATTACATGTCTCCTGACACACAAGCAGAGAGAGATCTCAAAGTGCACAGTACATTCACTACGTACTAAAGTCAGAAATAAAGGCTTGCAGTAGAAAAGTATCCAATTGGGCCCAATTCACTGTGTAAGCTCCATCTGAGCCATTATTTGAAGCCTCACAGGAAATCAGTACAACCAGATGTGGTGACTTATTATGACCCAGTGGAGACAAGGGCCATGTATTTGTGTTTCTTACCAGTGCTTCTTGTTGGATTATGGTTGTATGTGTATGAAATGTAAATCAAGTGTTTCTGCTGTTTTTGCAAGAGTGTGTGTTTCAGCAATGAAACAGTTAACAGCAGGCTAGTTAGACTGACAGCCTGCTTGTTGACCTATCAGGCATGATTTCCGGCCTTGGAAGTCGGGAACTTCCTTTGGACTGAGGAATGTGTTTCTTATCTCTGTGAGTTGAGCTGTGCTTGCTGAGCGAAGAGGCTATAGAAGAATGTCAGCTCAGAGCGATGGCTTTTGCTATGCTTTGTAAATATGTATTATAGATATTGAATAAATGTTTGGACTTCAGACAACAGATGTCTTTGAGTCTGACATTGAAAAGAGGAATTGGTGATGCAGACGATTGCAACCAATTCATCAGGGTGCTGGAGAAGATGATCGATGGAGTTTGAAGAAACCCACCCAACACGCACCCTGACCCCACGCTGACACTTCTGCACTCACAGATTGAAAAACATCTTGGAGGATGCTTGTTTCCAGTACAGCTGTAATACTGGAAGCAAAAAGAGCCGTTTCCCTCCCAAGTCTCCCAAGAAGCTTGGCACCAGCTGGGATTTGAACCAGAGGCCACCCAGAGGCACATTTTAGCCGCTGGCCCATGACGGCTCTCATGTTTTGGCACAGGGCTCCAACACCACCATCTGTCACCAGGTTGTGGGCAATGATCCGTGTTTCCAGGCCACTCTCTGCCACGTCAAGGTGTTTTTGGCTCTGCGCACCAAGGTTTCCTGAGCAGGGCAGCTTCCTCAAATATTCTGTGTAGGTGATTAGTCTGAAAAATGTCAACATTTCCTTGGAGGCTGTCAAATATTTACGCGAGTTTAAGAGATCTCAATTTGGAACTAATGAGGGCTGCTCAGCCAGAACAATGACAAATCTGCTTCATTCACCTGCAAAGGATGTGAAAGGCAGCAGCGCTTGCAAACTAGTCATTTCTCAACCTTGCGCTTGCAGAATCCCAACGAATCTGCTTTTTAATCGTTCAGTAAAGACTAAGAAAGGATGACAATGTCTTTTTTTTCTCGGCTGAACAAACAACCTGCCACCTTATTCTGGGAGATGCCATCTTTCATAGTAATGAGCATTTTGAAGGGGTACAGAGAGGCTGAGTCAGCAGGAGCTTGAACAAATAATAACATGTGGCCTTGAGCAGATAGATGGAAAGTTGGGCTGGATTACAAACTAGCTTGGGGACCCGGCGTTGCCCGGGTTATTTGAAAAAGGCATTATTTGTCTTTGATTGTTAGGTATTCCCAGAATCGTGGGTCAATCATCCCCAAACCCTGCCAGTATTCAAAGTTGGACATTTTGGGTCTGTGTCCCAAGTGTGGTCCAGATCTGTCATTGGCTGGTCATTGCCTGGCTGCAGTGCTCTCTGGATGGGGGTGAACTGCTATGTTCAGTTGGTCATGAGGTTTCTCTGTGCAAAGTCCATTGTTGGTGGGGGTCACTGTTTCTCTGGATGCAAGTGAACTATAAGTCCCTTTCCCCCAAACTTGTCCTATATGCTCTTTTGGTTATGGGGGCTCTTTGTGCCACATTTTGTCCTGGTCCATCATCAGAGTGGTTCGGAGAGCTCATTCATTGCAGGTGAACGATAAATCCCAGGACGTGCTGCTCCCAAATGTCCAGGCCAATTCTGTTGGATTATGGTTGTATGTGTATGAAATGTTAACCAAATGTTTTCTGCTGTTAGGCAAGAGTATGTGTTTCAGCAATGTTTCAGCTAGTTAGACTGACAGCCTGCTATGACCTATCAGGCATGATTTCCGGCCTTTGGAGGTCGGACTGAGGAATGTGCTTTCTTATCTCTGTGTGTGTTGAGCTGGTGCTTGCCAAGCGAAGAGGCTATAGAAGAATGCCAGCTCAGAGCGATGGCTTTTGCTGTGCTTTGTAAATATGTTTGCAGATGTTGAAATAAATGTTTGGACTTTAGACCACAGATGTCTTTGAGTTTGACATTGAAGAGAGGAATTGGTGTGGCAGACGATTGCAACCAATTCATCAGGGTGCTAGTGTGCAGCAGAGGATCGATGGTGTTTGAAGATACCCACACAACATGCACCCTGACCACCACGCTGTCAAATTCCCCTCAAAACCCACCAGTATTCAAATCTAGGCACATCAGGGATGCATGGCAAGTTTGGCCCAGAGCCATCATTGTTTGGGTTCAGAGCATTCTGGGTGTAGGTGAACTACAACTCCTCTACATTCCCCAGTAGTAGTCACAGGGCTCTGACTTGATGCAGGGTGAACTACAACTTCCACCATGTGGAGTCAATCCCCCAAACTCCTCCAGGAAGTGTAGTTGTGCTGTGTTTGTTCTGGAGACAGATTTGAAAGGGAAGGGCAGTGGGCGGGGTCATGCAAATTCCACACCAATGGAGAACCCTGGGATGCCTGCCTGTGGTGGAGGAAAATGCAAAATCTAGGGTGAAATGGTCCCCAAATGAAAGCATTCCTTGGGTGGTGGGCCGTAGTGTTTGGGAGGACATTGGCAGGGGTTGGGATACATGTTGATGGAGCTCGCTGTAACCGTAATGTCAGTGGAAAAGAGTGACTTGCTGGCTCCTCAGCACTGGGAACTATAGCCTGTTTGTGGAGACCGGAGGCTGTCTGTGTGAACAGACAGCCGTGCCACATACACACATACGGGTTTTCACTGTTATTATAGATATAGATATAGATCGATAGATACAGATATAGATAATAGGGAACCAAAGAGGAATGCGAGACACCGAAGAAACTGATTTCCAGAAATTTTAGCGTCCCACTTGCACCCCCAGTTTGACACACCACTACAATATAGTGTCAGTTTTGCTTTTGCAGGGTATTTGAAAGCCCAGCAAGAGGGCTATCTGCCATGACAACATCCACATAGTTCATAGAGGCACTTACGTATGATCCCATCTGGGCTGTCTGAATGTTTGGGCAAGTAGAGGGCTGAGAGGTCACTCTGCAGGACTTCATCTGCTGTGGCCCGGGCCAATGCAGCCGCCAGGAGGGAAGGACAGTTACTGGGGAAAAAAGAAGAGAGTTGATAAGATAACAGTATGATACAGGACAGCAAAGGCTACACTACGCAAGTGTACGATGCTTAATCATTTTGCAAATATAATGCTATGATTAGTACAGTATAGTTCTTTTGCTCTCTCCTGAAAACCACAGATAGCTGGATCTGAAAGAAACTTAAAGAAACTCTCTCTGTTCTGTATTTTTTGGGGGAGCAATTGTTTGTTGTTTGTGCAGAGAACTTGGCAAGGTGTTGTTTAATGCTTTCATGGCCGGAATCACTGGGTTGCTGTGAGTTTTCTGGGCTGTATAGCCATGCTCCAGAAGGTGTTAGCTGGCCCTGACGGTTTCTTGTCTGGAATTAAAAAAAACTCTAAAGTCAGGACAGTAAAGAACAACATTCAGAAAATGGGAATTCCAGACAAGAAACTGTTAATGTGGGATTTGTGTATTGGTAGTGTTTAAATGAAATTTGTGTCTTGCCAGTATTGCATACTGATTGCATTATCCAGACTGTACTATAGTCTGTAAAGAGTTACAGTAGAGTCTCACTTATCCAACATAAACGGGCCGGCAGAAGGTTGGATAAGTGAATATGTTGGATAATAAGGAGGCATTAAAGAAAAGCCTATTAAACATCAAATTAGTTTATGATTTTACAAATTAAGCACCAAAACATCATGTTATACAAAAAATTTGACAGAAAAAGTAGTTCAATACGCAGTAATGCTATGTAGTAATTACTGTATTTACGAATTTAGCACCAAAATATGATATATTGAAAACATTGACTACAAAAATGTGTTGGATAATCCAGAATGTTGGATAAGCGAGTGTTGGATAAGTGAGAATCTACTGTAATTACTAAGAATCTGGGATGACCTTGATGTGTGGCTGGAGCTGGGGAGTATCCAGACACAAGTGTGTGTGCATTGCTGATTGCATCAGTTCTGTTCAGTTCTGTTCTGTTCTGAGTCGAGTCGAGTGCTGTCTGCTGAGAGTCAAGTCCTGTGTCCATTGTCTACAAGTCTGTTTGTCTTGATTACTGCTTTCAGTAAAACTTGTATATAGTTCTACCATCGTCTCTGATGTCTCTTCGTTCAGTGTTCCACTCACTCCATCCAACTGCTGCTGCGCTGCTTCAATTACTCAGACAGAAACAATCAGGGCCAGCTAACACCTCCCAACAAAGGATTCCCTCAGGCAGGAAGCAGCCAGGCTTTGAATCTGCACAGCCATTAAATGCTAATCAAGCCAGCCAATTGCAACATTCAGAGACAAGAGTTCTTTCTCTCAACCTGAACTTTCCACAGATATATAAACCCCACTTGCTGTTGCACCTCAGGCTAAGTTCATCTTGCTTTAGATACCCAGTCAGACACAAGGAAAGTCTTTTGAGGTTTTTATGAAGCAAAGCAGGATATAATTCAAGCAAGCAATCAAAAAGGTAGTTCAAAGATATAAGGAAATAGTCAATAAGAATCTGATTGTTCACAATGCAAAGAAATGTCAATTAATCCATGGTGCAAGGTCCAAAGGTCCAAAGAGCATAGCAAGAACAATAATCCACAAGGCAAGGCAATAGTCCATATAGTCCCAGAACAAGATCCAGAATCCAGGGGTCCAAGAGCAATAATTCACAAGGCAAGGCAATAGTCCATAGAGTCCAAGAACAAGATCCTAAATCCAGAGGTCCAATAGAGTCCAAGAACAAGGTCCAAGATACAAAGATCCAAGAATCCAAGAACAAGGCCCAAAATCCAAAGATCCAAGAACACAGACGAAGAGCGCAGCGCATCCACCTAGATAAAGCGAGGAAATTGCTTTGACAAGGAGCAGTCTGCAAAGCATCCTTTTAATAACAACTTATAAAGGCGTTTCTTTTCCCACAGCTGGTTTCTCTTTTTCGCGCCAAACGCTCACTTCTTCGAACCTGGGAACCCATCCAAGACAAACGGTCCTCTTTGGATAGTTCATTGCTTGTGCTACCGTTATCTTACACCTGGCATGGAGCTGAATCTACTCCCTCATTTCTCAACGGTTCTCCCTCATTATTTCTCAAGGGAATGTCAGCCTGCCCTGGGTTCAGCAGGTCATCCTGCTCAAACTGAAACTGCAAATCTCCGGCCTCTGAGCCAGACTCCATCTCTGAACCATCTTCTGCCTCTGGCAGCTCTTGAATCTCAAATCCAGAATCCCCTTCATCTTCATCGTGAATCTGACCAGCCCGTGGCTGGATCACAATACTTGCCTAGTTTCCAACAGACTTCACCACCTCTAAGGATGCGTGCCATAGATATGGGCATAAGGTCAGGACAGAATGCTTCTGGAACATGGCCACTTGGAGCAACCCACTTGGCAAGGTGTTTTATATGTGACACGAGATAACTGTTCACTTTGGTCAGCAGTCTCTCTCCAAGGTGTCAGAAAGCAGTCAACTTGGGGACACTGAACCTGACGCAGGCAAAGCAGCCAAAACCCATCCCTTTCTAGAGTCCCTTCCCTCAGTACTGGTCAGATTATTGGTTTTATGGCCACCGGCACTCTTTCGAAACTGTACATTTAGAGTGCCATTATGCAAGCGACTTATACCATAAGTGCGCAGGCTAAATCTCCTGGCTATTTCAATTTTTAGAATTCTATGTTTATGTAATTTACTTAAAGATGGGGTTAAAAATAAAATAAAACCAGCCGTACCCAGCAAATAATACCCTATCAAGAGTGACGTTCCAGCCTTTTAACTCGGATACCTTCCACGCACACACCGTTTCCCAGCACTGGGCTTGTGCCGTCTACCCACACAGCTTTCAGCTTTAACCTGTGTGTTAATGAAGCTCGCCCCGCAGGAAATGTCAAGAGACTTTGGGCGAATGTTTCCTCACGCTGAGCGAGTCCTTAGATACCATTTAGCACAGAGCAAGAGGCTGGAAATCCACACCAGCCAGCAAAAAGGTACAACCTTCAACATGCGCAAGGAAGGAGAGAAATGCTTCTTTCTAGGGCAACGATGGGCAAGCTTTTGTGCTTGGTGTGTCAAAATTCACCAAAAAAACTAGCATGACTTGGGTAGTGTGTCACTTTGAGAAAAAAACCCATAATTTTGCAATATGTATAGTTTAAATAACAAAAATGTATAATTGTAATATATAACTGTACTTAATAAATCAAAAACTATTTACTACCCTTATTTCCATGTACAACGATCTATGGTACCTCTTGCAGTTTCCACACTGATTTCTCTCTATTCTAGTTTCAATGGAGTCATGAATAATGAATAATATAATAGTAATAAGATGATAATATACTACAATAATAATAGAATGATATTATATATATATATGTATATGTATATGTATTTTATTGTATGACACAGCAAACAAGATAGATATGCTGGATTTCGTATCACAAAATGACAAGTCGAACACTTCCCAAGTGTCTAGGACTGTGTGATGTATTTTCAGATGATGCGTGCAGATCCTAGTAGGGTGGCCTTTTGCAGTTGGCGGATCGTAATTTTGTCAATGTCTATTGTTTCCAAATGCCGGCTGAGATCTTTTGGCACGGCACCCAATGTGCCCATCACCACCGGGACCACCTGCACAGGTTTCTGCCAGAGTCTTTGAAGTTCAATCTTGAGGTCCTGATAGCGGCTGAGTTTTTCCTGTTGTTTTTCATCAATGCGGCTGTCACCTGGGATGGCAACATCAATGATCCAAATCTTTTTCTTTTCCACAACTGTGATGTCTGGTGTGTTGTGTTCCAGAACTTTGTCAGTCTGGATTCGGAAGTCCCACAGTATCTTTGCGTGCTCATTCTCCAATACTTTTGCAGGTTTGTGACCCACCAGTTCTTTGCTGCTGGGAGGTGGTACTTGAGGCATAAGTTCCAATTAATCATTTGGGCCACATAGTTGTGCCTCTGTTTGTAGTCTGTCTGCGCGATTTTCTTACAGCAGCTGAGGATATGATGAATGGTTTCGTCGGTTTCCTTGCACAGTCTGCATTTTGGGTCATCAGCTGATTTTTCGATCTTGGCCTTAATTGCATTTGTTCTGATGACTTGCTCCTGGGCTGCAAGGATCAGACCTTCTGTCTCCTTCTTCAGTGTCCCATTCGTGAGCCAGAGCCAGGTCTTCTCCTTATCAGCTTTTCTTTCAATTTTGTCAAGGAACTTTCCATGCAATGTTTTGTTGTGCCAGCTGTCAGCTCTAGTTTGTAGTGCGGTTTTCTTGTACTGGTTTTTTGTCTGCTGTGCTTTGAGGAGTTTCTGATTTTTGACTTCAAAGATTATTATTATTATTATTATTATTATTATTATTATTATTATTATTATTATTATTTCAGAGCTCCCTGCTTGAGTAGTGATGGCACAATCATCAGCATAGATGAAACTCTCTGTCCCTTCTGGAAGCTGAGAGCTGATACATTATTGCCGCTAACAAAATCCAAATTTAAAATTTACTACGGACAAGACACTTGTTTTACTTACCCCTATCCTCGTTCAAACCTTACTTTAGAAAATTACTAATTTTAACCTTTTTACTCTGTATTTGTCTAGGAGCGCGTTATTAGGCCGCAGGTCGGGATGTTTTATATCTTTACATGGTTTTATTGTATGTATGCGTAAGTGTGTCTGTATTGTATGTTTTACATGTTTTGATATGGTCAAAAGTGACTAATCAATAAAGAATTGTTCTTGTTGTTGTCCGTTCTGGTAGTGGCTTATCATGTTGAACATGGATTGAGCAAGCACTAAATGGACCATCCATTATAGCAGCACTAGTCAAAGAGGTGATTAATGGACCTGTGCTAGTTCTTGTCAATTTCCAGTAAAAGACAACTGCATCCCGTGGGCACAAATATGGCTCCATTCCCTAAAAAAATATCAGAATCCCACATCAGTATTACACATAACTAGAGATGGAAATGGCTGGTATGCAAACTCTGCCTAACTCATAGCTTGTTATGAGTCTGTTCTGAGCACACGCGCAAAAGATGCGCCTCGCTGAAGCTGCCCACTTATTTCCCTTGCCACGCTGCCCACTACACAAGCGACTCCGGATGTTCTCCCCAGAAATGAGATGGTTCCGAACGTCTCTCCTTCTGACTCTTTGGCTGACGGAGGCATTTGGTGCAACACCCACAGCGGCGGCAACACTCTCTGCAGTGCTGGGAATCGTGCCACTGAGCCGGGAGGCGGGGAGCTTCCACCGTTTCGCTTTGGAGGGAAGCAGTCTGAAGCCGGGCCCACGTCACCTCATTACATTTGCTTGCGCTAATGGCGCCATGCCTCCGTGAGCCAGTCATGGAGTGGGGAAGAGCTCTTTTGCTCTACCCCTCCCCTTCCTTCACACTGTTCTATTTCTGTTCTAAGCCTGGTTTAAGAAACCTACCAAGCCGTGGCATATTTAACTCTGTGTTGGTCTGAAAAGGCTGTCATTTGTACAACTTGATGGGGGGGGGGGGAGAATACGAGAAAGCCCTGTTCAGCCACATCGGGATATTCCCTCTTCTAATAATACCAACAGCCTGCGACTGAATTAATTGCCTTTGACATCTGTACATTGTAAATCTTCTTAGGAAGGCTTCCCAGGACTGCAGAGCAAGCAGCTAAGTGATCAGATGAGGGCTGTCCCTTTGCTTCTGACTGGCACCAGCCACAATCTCTTCCCAGAGGCTTTGGTTAAGGAACCTTAACGGGATTTTTTCTTGCTGGCAGACCAGGCTAGACACGAATCTTTCGGCCGGACAGTGGAGGGAATCCCAAGTGGTTCTGTGCATCTCACATCCGGAGGCTCCACTGTTACGCCAGACTTAAAGACTGACTAAATGGAAGCCTTGACAGCTTCCATCACCGGGATGATCCCTGACATATGTCAAAATAGAGATGTATAATCTCTGCATATGAAAGGAAATGCGTTATTTTCTCCATCCATGCAGGCAAAGGGTCATGTGCCAAACATACAGCCTTTGCTGTATGTCTGCCTTCAAGCCACCCGTTGCCACGGATTTGGGAGGTTGTTCTTAGGCAAGGAATTACTGAGGTATATTTCCAAAACAAGCCACTGGCATGACAACCTAAGCTATGGCCAGCAATAGAGAAATGGAGAAAGAAGACCAATACTCTAAAATCAAAACAAAACTCTAAAATCAAAACAGTAGATGGGAACCAACACTCTGAAGGCTAATGACTGAACAAAGGATGCCTCCAGGCAAGAGACAAAAACCTTTCCAATGCTAATTAGGGTGATTAACTGAAACATGAATGCTGGCTTCCCAGTGACAAAGGACTCTTGCCACACCCTGGACTCTACACAGATATATTCTTTCCTTTCCTTACTTAGTTTATCCATACCTCACAACCTCTGAGGATGCCTGCCATAGATGTGGGCGAAACGTCCGGAGAGAATACTTCTGGAACACGGCCACACAGCCCGAAAGACATACAACAACCCTGTGATCCCGGCCATGAAAGCCTTCGACAATACAAGACCAATACAGCTGGTTTTGTTTTTGAGGCTGTTAACATGCGGAATGAGCGTCCGCTGTTAGCCCCAGCTTCTGCCAACCTAGCAGTTCGAAAACATGCAAATGTTGGACCTTACAGCTGCATTTGACACCGTGGACCATGACTTGCTGATCCATCGATTGGCTATGTCTGGTGTACGAGGTTTAGCTCTTCAATGGTTCAATTTGTTTCTCCGGGACCGGAGACAGATGGTGGAGTGGTCAGGCCAAAGCTCTGAGAGCTCCTGCCTTTGCTGTGGAGTTCCCCAGGGTGCTATCCTTTCGCCCCTGTTATTTAACATCTACGTCCGACCACTTGCTGGACTAGTGCGGAGCTTTGGGTATGCAGATGATACCCAGCTACTCTTGCGTCTCGAACCTGGGACAACCACGATTCCCGAGAACTTTAAGCTGTGTTTGGAAGCAGTGATGAGTTGGCTGCGAGCGAGTAGACTAAAAGTGAATCCCGCAAAAACTGAGATACTCTGGCCCGGCCAGCCACCAGAGTTAATCCAGTCACTGCCTGACTTTGATGGGAAAGTTCTGGTTCCGTCTGCGACTGTTAAAAGCCTTGGGGTTGTGTTGGACTCATCGCTGACGATGGAGGCCCAGATCACTGCCATAAGGAAGCAGGCCTTTTTTCATCTTCGCCAGGCAAGGAAATTGGCATCCTACCTCTCGACAGAAGCATTGGCAACGGTAATCCATGCAACAGTCACCACTAGGTTGGATTATTGTAACGCCTTATATCTGGCCTTCCGAAGACAAAAACCCAGAAGATCCGAATGGTCCAGGCTGCTAGCAGGATCATCTATAAGATCCCATATTACACCGATTCTGAAACAACTGCATTGGCTACCAATAGAACATCAGATCTCTTACAAGATACTGATCCTGACATTTAGCGCTCGAAATGGCCAAGGACCATTATATCTAAGGAACGCCTCATTCCTTTTTTCCATCAGTAGTCACCACGATCCCCACAGGAAAATCTCCTATACGTACCGGGCCCTAGGGAGGTACGCCTGGAAGCTACAAGGCATAGTAGAGCCTTTTCGACCTATGCTCCAATTCTGTGGAACTCATTGCCTCTATATGTTAGAGCAATGTCGGAGTTGCGACCTTTTGTAAAAGCGCTCAAGACTTGGCTCTTTGGTTGTGCATTTAAGTAAATCAGATCTACTTTGCCAAATAGTCACTGTAGAATGTTTTTAGGTTGAATGTTTTTATGTTGAATGTTTTTATGTTGAATGTTTTTATGTTAAATGTTTTTATGTTGTGGAATGATATTTTAAATTGTAAGTTGCTCGGAGCACTCTGGTGGAGAGCGACTAATTAAGAAATAAAGTGAAGTGAAGTGAAATGTGAGTAGATCAATAGGCACTGCTACATGGAAGGTAACGGCGCTCCATGCAGTCATGCCTATGGCCACATGACCTTGGAGGTGTCTATGGACAACGCCGGCTCTTCGGCTTAGAAATGGAGATGAGCACCAACTCTCTGGAAACGACTGGACTTAATGTCAGGGGAAACCTTTACTACCTTTAACATGTTCACAGTGGTACATCCCTGACTTTGGACCCGGTCTCTTAGCCTCCACCTTGAGATATAAAAACAAGTGTAGCATAGAGCTGTTGGGTTTGCATGGTGTTATTGCCATATTAAGACCTGGCTTTTTACTAGAGCTTTTGATCTATGTTAATTTTATCAATATTTGTATGTATGTATTTTTATCCTTTACAATTTAGCTTGTAAATCGCCTAGAGCATCTTAGATGGAGGGTGATTAATAAGTAATTAAATGATGATGATGATGATATTAACGGACACATTTCGCTGACTTGATGCTGGAGGGTTTTGTGTTTGTGTTTGGAGCGAAGAGGCTCCATCCATCCTTGATAAGCAGCCTGTAGAGATTATTGGCGCACCCAAGGCATGCCGTGGGAGGCCTATTCTTGGCCGAGGGCTGACTACAGATTTCCCCATCCTTGTTCTCAAAGCGCCGCCCTCCCCTTTGTGCCACGCGCTGATCTGACTGACTTCTGCTGTCCGGTGGTTTGTCTGCAGTAGATAAAACCCCGGATGCTTGTTTCACGTCTGTTGGCAAACGGCACCACACACTTTCGTGATGCGCCGAGAAACATGAGCTATTGCAAGCACACTGCCACACACACACAGGGGGAAAAAAACAGATTATAGTCTTTGAAAAGGTTGGGTAAATCCATTCAAAGTGACAGTGTTGCGGCAGAGAACGGATGCCTGATGCAAAACTGTTCGTGGCAAAGGAAAAAATAGATCTGTGAAGTAGAATGGATTAGAGCGACAGTTTCAAGTTAAATGCTATATTAATCTGTCCCTTCAGCCGTTACTGCAGGGAACTGGCGTGCTGTAAACTCAGAGAACGCTACATGACTTCTGATTAGTCTACTGTCGCTGCATGGGCATCTTTATAATGTCAAGTTAGTGTATATATCCCATCTTGTGGTCCACAAATAAAACCCTCAAGGGCAGTGGTTCTCAACCTGTAGATCCCCAGGTATTTTAGTCTACAACTCCCAGAAACCCCAGCCAGTTTACCAGCTGTTAGGGTTTCTGGGAGTGAAAGGCCAAAAGGGTTGTTGTTCCTTACTGTCAAAAGCGTATCATCCGCTAATTTTGGTTTTATTGTCCACTCCCATTCCCTGTATCTCCTTATCTTTCCTAATCGCAGAGGCTAATAATTCCATAACTAAAATAAATAATACCAGGGAAAGAGGACAACCCTGTCTTACTCCTTGGTTCAATACTAAAAGATTCAGTACTCGAGTCATTAATTGTAACTTTAGCCCTGTTTTCTGAATATATTTGTTCTATTATATGTTGGAAACCCTCTCCAAAACCATATTTTTAATTAGAGATTTCAACACTGACCAACCTACTATATCAAAGGCTTTATATATATCCAATGCAATAATGCCTACCTGAGCTTTCTCGTTTTTGGCACACTCTATAATATTTATCACTCTACGGACCAAGTCAGACATTTGTCTTCCCTTAACAAACCCTTAATATTAGACCCACGAGTCTAATATTAGTTTATCCTTACCAGGTTTAGGTATCAATATTATCCTAGTATGTTTCCATGAATTTGGTATGGGTTTTCCCCCTCAATATTTCATTGAACAACCTCTGTAATTTGAGTACTAGAAATTCTATATAAGTTTTATAGATTTCAGCTGAAATACCATCTTCACCTGGCGACTTACCCTTCCTTGTTTATTGTGTCTTTAATTTCCACTTGTGTTATAGATTTCTCCATTTCCTTACTGTGTGTCTCTTGCCTGTGTTTAATTTCTTGCCTAAATTTTGTTCCAAATATTTGTCCAGCTCGGCTATATCCAGCTCGGCTATATCTACTTCTTTGCTTCTATACATATTGGAATAGAAATCCTGTATTGCTTTGATTTTATCTACCATTCTGGCACATATGATACCATTACTATCCTTGATACTTCCAATCTCTCTTTTTTCCCTTTTTGTCAGTCCACTTTTGTCTGATATTATTTCTAGCATCCACTTTTTGCTTGATAGTTAAGCAGTGCTTCTTATGGGTCAGAGCATGGCCCAGGTATGTTGTTGTGCTGCAATGCTTCAGTGGGATTCCTTCTGCACTCGAGATGTTGGTCTGTTCTTAAGATAAAAAGCTCACGTCTGCATTTTAGATGGATTAGGAATCAGCTGGTTTTCCTTGTAATAGGCAGTAAGAGCACCTAAAGCTTCGGTGAGCTTCTGTTCAACCTTTTCAAAGCTCCCTGCTTGAGCGGTGATGGCACCATTAGTATAGATAAAACTCTCTGGGAGTGGCTGGTCATTTCTGTAAATTTTGAACAGTGATGGAGCAAAATTGCTCCCCAGAGTCAGGATGTATGATGAGATGATGCGACTCGCTGTGAAAGGCAGAAGACAGTAAGAGAAAAGGAGGACTGCACTACCAAAGGATTGATTTGACCAAGGAAGCCATAGTTGCACCGAGTTTGCATTTTAAGAGAAACCTTTTGCAATGAGGAGGATGTGAAGCTTGTGCACTTCTTGCAGATGGGAGTGTTTTCAGTGACTGCAATGAATGGCTGCTTGTGCACAGCAGAGTGTGTCAAAGCCTGTGTTTGTTTTGTGTCACTAAGATCCACCCTTTGTTTGACAGAAGTGTCACAGGGGCTCTGATCTGGGAAGAAAGTGGAATGACATTGCCTTGAAATGTACCGAATCCGAACGCTTTTGTAGGAGAACAGTCTACATCCTTCACAAACTGCTATCAGATTTTCATTTCAGTTGCTTTCTTCCCTTTGTAAGATGATATAAAAGAAGTCATAAAAACCCTGGTAATCAAAATCGACTTATCTATATATATAAAAGGATAAAACAATTTCGGCCTAGGACAAAACAACAAAACTACACATCCCATAAACACTAAACTTGGCAACACAACCCCTCATCCATGCCTCTACGTTCATACAACAAAAAGAAAAGAAAAAGTCCTAATTAGAGGGAGAGGAATAATTGTTTTTATCCGATTGCTGCCAGTTAGAAGGCTAAGCTCTGCCCACTTGGTCTCCTAGCAACCCACTCAGCCCAGGGGACAGGCAGAGTTAGGCCTCACTTAGGCCTCTTCCACACTGCCTATAAAATACAGATTATCTGATTTTCACTGGATTATATGGCAGTGTAGACTCAAGGCCCTTCCACACAGCTATATAACCCATTTATAATCTTATATTATCTGCTTTGAACTAGATTATCTTGAGTCCACACTGCCATATAATCCACTTCAGTGTGCATTTTATCCAGCTGTGTAGAAGGGGCCTCATATAATCCAGTTCTAAGCAGATAATATAAGATTATAAATATACAGTAGAGTCTCACTTATCCAACATAAACAGGCTGGCAGAATGTTGGATACGTGAATATGTTGGATAATAAGAAGGGATTCAGGAAAAGCCGATTAAACATCAAATTAGGTAGATTCCCCTAGGTAGCAAGCAGACAGGCTTCGAAGTAATGAGGCTATTCATTGCAATTCTAGCAGCCCCTAGAACGCAAGTACCCAGCCTTCCAAGCAGCAAGCCTATTCCTTTGTATTCCAGCTCATCAAACAAGGATTCCCATAAGAAGAAAATGGCCAGGCTTTGAAGCTGCAAGGCTATTCACTGCTATTCCACCTGGCCAACAAAGCATTCCCATAAGCCACAGCAACGCGTGGCCGGGCACAGCTAGTTAGATATAAATGAAGAGGTGCCTTGGATTTATTGTTTCATAACTAAAGACTCAAGAAGTGCTAAAAAAAAGGGCTAAAACCCCCCTTTTTTTGGCCCAGGACAAAAAGGAGGCAATCATTCTCACTGTTGGTTGTCCACATATTTTGGACTTCCAACTAGCAGAGGAAATAAAACAAAACCTCCAAAGTGGCTTGATGTATACTTCTGGCTCTCTAAAATAGGTATTATATATAGATTGCATGGAGCTGTTTAATTCCGTTGAATTACAGTGGTGGGCAGTTGTTTCTGGAGAACAAAAGTGCATTCTGCCCATTACGTTAAGTGCCTAGGAATAATATGTTATAGTAACAATACCAGAGGTAAAACATATACTGCCCTACATAACGAATACTATCCCATGCATCCAAACTAATAAAATAAACCATATGTCTTACGTTTATTTTTTAAAAATCTAAACGTATATACAGAGAGGTATATAACTACCGCAAGCATTGCTTGACATCTGTCACTTTGTGGAAGAGACTTTAAGCAATGCTGAAATCATGCCAGGTTATATTAGAGGTGAGCAGCATTAAATCCAAGAAGCGAACACCTGGTACTTTTTAATTACGGGAGATCAAATGAAATAAAACAGATGACAGCTGAATACACATTCTCAGTTGCAAAGTAATTTCCAGACATATTTTCCTTGGAAGAAGCCCTATAATGATGGGCAGATGATGGAGAGGTCGGAGTTGGTGGCAAAGAGGACGGTTGTTGTGGTTCAGCCAGAGGCTGAAGACAAGGGGCTGGTTCTATCGGAGGTTGTGGGGACTGATGGGCTTTCCAGTGTGGGAAATGAGGGATTTTAGATCATGATTCCACCTGGGAGAATGGGTCTATGTTTGGTGAAGAGTTGAGAGGGCCTAAGAAGATAGGGAGAACCTTTCCCCAAGTCATTCCTTGGCAACAGAAGATAAGGAGCTGGAAGGGAGAGATCTTTCCCTGGGAACACACCTCAAGTTAGTAGGAGTTTGAGGCTCAGTCTCGGGGAGGATGGAGCCAAATTACGGAGGTCAGTGAGAAATCCTTGAAGCAACAGAGCAGATGTCAAAGGCATGACTTCGTGGCCCTTAAATTAAAGGATTGTTTACTAAACGGGTTAGAGCAAGCAACACTGCATTACGGTGCACCCCTTGTTTCACTTTCAAGTCTATGTTTAAGTTATTTGGGAAGGTTTTGTGCTCACATTCATGGGTTCATGTTTTTGAAGAAGTTCCTGTGTTCCTGGTTATGCTCATGTTTTGACTTGTTTTCCATGTACCTTGTCTTTTTTGGAACAGCACTCTGATGTAAGGACGATCGCCTTTTCATAGCCTTTTTTCCTATTGCTTTATGGGGCATTGATTTTCATATTGGCTTTTTCTCCAATAATCTGTTTAGTTAGTAATTCTGGATTCTTGTGTAGAGCAAAAGTGAATCCAGGCCAGAGTGCAACAATGGTTATGACAGAGGGATATCAAAGAAGATCACATGAATTAATAGATTAGCAACAGGCTTGCTAACATAGGTGTCCAGGCGCACTGTCAGCATATCAACCACTTGAAATCCATCTTATTTTCCTCTGGGATGGTAGGCCTGCTGGTCTGGAAGGAGAACAGGACCATCAAAATTAAGCTGGTAGTTTGTGTAGACTCAGAGAGCTTTCTAGGTACATATCCGTCCAAATATTTTTCATTAAGCAGCCTGAGGGTCAAAGTAAGCCAACATTCATGTCACATAATATTCTTGTCCGACCATTCAAACCACATCCCTACAACATACCAAAAACATACACTGCAAATGGAGGTAGGGTATTGTGCTCCAGTCCTAGTGTTGTGACTCAGCCTTTGTGTGACTCTGATGAGGATTCTGGGATGCAGTTTCAGGATGATGGGATTCAGGTTCAGGATGAGTTTCAAGATGACTCTGATGGGAACTATGGGATTTGGGTGCAGAGTGTTCCTGCTGTGGGAGATGAAGAGCAGGGAGGCTTTCCCATGGGAAGAAATGATGTTGTTAATGACGATGGTTTTCAGGTGCAAGAAGCAGAAAGGGAGAGCCTCAATTTGATAACACTAGCGAGCCCTGTGGCCTTGAAAGCGATGAGATCAGGCTAGATCAGGCTAGTCGTCTGGAATTTCGGGGGTTGCGCAGAAGTCTCAGAATAGCAAATAAGAGTGAGGGCAAAGGGCAAAGAAATGCCTTCATGTTATGCTATTAAAACAGTCTGCTGAGAGGGAAATCTTTGTCAAAGCAATTTCCTTGCTTGAATCAAGAACCAAGTCTGCTCTCCTGTGATGTATTCTTGTTTCTGGGACTTTGGCTTCATTTTAAAGACCTTGTTTCATGCCTAATGTTTCCATGGGTGTGTTTCTTACAGCCTAGTTTTTCTAACTATCTTTTGGAACCAAACTTTTACCTTTTATGATCTATCTTTTCCTTATTTCCTAATAAACTACAAAAGACTATGTTCTGTGTGCAGCCAGGTGTCTTTAGCAAGGTGAAGCTAACCTGAGGTGTGACACCTAGTGCTGTGTAAACATACCATTGTTATTGGGGAAAGGGACAGATTACCTGTTAACTCCTTACTGGCAACTAGTTCCCTTTTCATCTCTGATATTCTTGAGTAAATTAAGGTGGAAAATTATTGTGTAGTAGCCCGCCCAAGGGTTGAAATACAAGGGGAATGATGTGTTTATCCATGCAAAGTAAGACGTCAAAAGGGTGAGTCTGGTTGAGCTTTGAAGGCACTTAGCAGCAGAGGGATTGCAGTCAGGAGTGGTTTCCTCCCTTTGCCACCTTCAGGAAGCTCCCACCATCTCGCAAGGACAGGCTGGCTTTGATGGCTGGCAGCCATCCCAGAACGCGAGCCCCCTCCGCCTCCCGCCACCGGTGAAGAACAGCAGCCGTTTGCATCCTATTTGCAAAAGGTTGTTTTCTGTCTTGTCACAGGGAAGGTAAATAGACAACTATTTATAAGGCGGTGCCAAAGTCATTTTGGGTCAACCGAAAGAACCTCTCCACAACTTTCAGAGAGAGGAACGGTCGCTTTCAAGTTCTATCAGTAATGCATTGTCAAGGAAAGAATCTGATTGTGTATTCATAGGAGGCTATAAGGCACCTGCTTCCCAGTCTCCTTGAAACAAAGACTTTGCTGTTACAGAAACACAAACACAACTACAGTGGCGAAGGCACTTTCAGGATAATGTGTCCTATAGTCCAATCCTGAAACCTAAGAGAAGCTGATGTTGTATTTCACAGGAGGCAGCCTTGGGTTAGGTTAACCTGCCTTAGAGCTGGTTAACCTAACCTACCGTGTTTCCCCAAAAATAAGGCAGTGTCTTATATTAATTTTTGATCCCAAAGATGCTCTAGGTCTTATTTTCAGGGGAGGTCTTATTTTTCCATGAAGAAGAATTCACATTTATTGTTGAACAAAAAAAATGAACATTGATGATATACTGTACAGTAGTTGTCATCACAAACCAGCATAACCAGACAAACTGTGAATCCTATCAATAATTTCTTGTTACTACCATTATTTCCATGTACAACACTCTATGGTACGTACATTTACTTCTGGTGTTCTGTTTGATGGGCATGCTTCCAAACAAAAACTTTGCTAGGTCTTACTTTCGGGGGAGGCCTTATATTTAGCAATTTAGCAAAACCTCTACTAGGTCTTATTTTCAGGGGATGTCTTATTTTCGGGGAAACGGTAGCAATCGTCTGCTTATTATGTATTCTTGCTAGGGATGTGCCGTGACAATCCTTGTTGCTTTTCCTATATCCTTTCCTTCATTATTTTAATTTCTTTGAGGTCTTAAGAAGTCAAACAAATGTGGTCTTTCCAGCCATGGTCAGACACATCTTCCATGCTTACTGGGCTACTGCTGGCTTGAGGGCTTATCGGGTGAAATGAAGACTGACCTGTGATGTTTTGTCACCTGCATTCACAGAATTACCGTATACACTCGAGTATAAGCTGACCCGACTATAAGCTGAGGCACCTAATTTTACCACAAAAAAACTGGGAAAACATTGACTCCAGTATAAGCCGAGAGTGGTAAATTTCAGAAATAAAAATAGATACAGTAGGGTCTCACTTATCCAAGCTAAACGGGCCGGCAGAAGCTTGGATAAGCGAATATCTTGGATAATAAGGAGGAATTAAGGAAAAGCCTATTAAACATCAAATTAGGTTATGACTTTATAAATTAAGCACCAAAACATCATGTTTTACAACAAATTTGACAGAAAAAGCAGTTCAATACGCAGTAATGTTATGTTGTAATTACTGTATTTACGAATTTAGCACCAAAATATCATGATAGATTGAAAACATTGACTACAAAAATGGCTTGGATAATCCAGAGGCTTGGATAGTAAATAAGTAAATAAGTAAAAGTAAAAGTTTGGCAAAAATGGCCAACATACTCTTTGGCAAAAATGGCCAACATACTCTGAAATTATTAAAAAAACAGAGACAGGAGCGGTCGCACCCATTATGAAAGGATGGGAGGAAATTAAAATAGAATATGAGAATATTACATGGCTACAATATTATCAACTAACTGAGCATTACAAAAAAGACAAAATAATAGGTTTTAGCACTAACTCTAACTTCTGGGACAATTTACTCAAAAGGGAAAAAAATTATAACAATAATATACAACAAACTACTAGAGTGGAACACAGAAACGGAAATCGTCAAAGAATCAATGACAAAATGGTCTAGAAATATAGGCAGGCCAATAACCATAGATGAATGGAATGACATATGGAATAAAAAGATTAAATTGTGCTACGCGACTGATCTAAAGGAAAATTGGCTAAAGACAATACATAGATGTTATTTAACACCCAAAAAATTAGGATTTATGTACAAAGATAAGGACAGCAGATGCTGGCATTGTAGAGAACAGGTGGGGTCATATTTCCACATGTGGTGGAATTGTAAAGAAATTAAAAAGTATTGGAGAACAATCCACAATGAATGTAAAAAGATATTAGAATTTGAATGTAAACCAGAATATTACCTATTAGGACTATATAACTTCAAAGAAGAGAGAAAGATAAAGTCAGAGAAAGAAAAAGACAGTAAGGAAAGAATATTTACTTATGCTGTTACCGCGGCCAGACTTGTGATTGCAAGAAATTGGAAGGAGAAGAAAAATCTTTCGAAAGAACTGTGGCTGGAGAAATTAATGGACATTAAAAATATGGACAGGCTGACCTTCTTGATGAAAAAGTCAACTGGAAGAGCAATGAAAGAGACAAATTGGTTGCTCCTTGAAGAATATATTCAAGATATGACGAAATGAATAAATCAAATGTAATGAAGATGGAAGTTAGCCGATTGGAAGTCAACTTCCCCTCCCCCCCCCCTCCCCTGACTAGGGTTCCTTTCCTAATTGTCGACCCCTTAAGCCCTTTTTTCTTCTTCTTCTTCTTCTTTTCTTTTTTTTTGTTTTTTTTGTTCCACATGTCTCTTTCTTCTTGCCCCGTAACAACTTAGTCCCAGCTTCCCATGTCACATCAATCCCTTAGTTTACCCTCCCCTTCCCCCGTATTTCCCCTGTTTCACTGTAATCTTTGAAATTTGAATAAAAAATATTTTTTAAAAAATAAGTAAAAGTTTATTTGTATACCGCCCTCTCTCCCGAAAGGGACTCAGGGCGGTTTCCAATATAAAATCAGCATAAAACATTGTACAATAAAACACTGAAAACAATATAAAACGCTATAAGGGTTAAAAACAAAACATAACAATTGACTAAAACAATCACATAAACAGAAGGAATATAATCACTCAAATAAGTGATAAGCGTGGCTTGGATAAGTGAGACTCTACTGTATATACAGTAACTAGGATAGCATATGAGAAAGGGTCCAGGAAATGGTGACTGCTTGCCCTTCCGACAAATACCCTTCCTAGTTCCCTTTTCTCGCGATGCTTTCTGCTTGATGGAGAATGGGAGGAGGGAGTGATATTGATTCCTTGGTTTTCAGTCAATCTGAAAGTCAGCGTGATTCAATTTCTCCCTAATAGTCCCATTAGTAAACAAAAGGAAGCCTCCCTCAATCTGGGCTTCTATATAATAGAAAAAAGGGTGGGGAGAGGGAAGGATTTAATTTCATTTCAGATTTGAATGAAAGCCAGCACAGAGTTCTGTTTACACTGTGTAATGCCTAGATTGGGAACCGCTGACCCTCTCGCCTGCCAGAATTGCTGAGTGTGTTGTCTCAGATAAAGACAAAAAGACCTCCGTCCCAACCATCACAAAGCCTCCCATTTCTACGGGGGTCCATCCTGCACATGCTTTGGCTTTCCAAGGATTCTATCTTTAGCACAGGTCTCGCAGCCTGACACTCCCCTCCTCAAATGGTGACAAATCCTCCCACCAAAATCTGCAGCATGACAAGAGCTGGCCTTCAAATGGAAGCATCTGCTCTGTTGCAAGGGATGCTTTTCCTTTGCCATGTCTCCCAACTGCAGCAAGAAAGTGCTTTAGGTAGCAGAGAGAAAATAGAAGACTTGGAAAATAGAAGGCTTGGAAGCAGCCCATCACAAATAAGGTGGTAGGTGTTGTCGAAGGCTTTCATGGCCAGGATCACAGGGTTGTTGTATGTTTTCCGGGCTGTATGGCCATGTTCTAGAAGTATTCTCTCCTGACGTTTCGCCCACATCTATGGCAGGCATCCTCAGAGGTTGTGAGGTATTGGCAACTGAGTCCTTTCTGCAAAATCCAGGGCTCAGTGGCAGGCTGGCTAAGAGAAGTTCCAGATGTTGTTATCCAAGAAGTTGGGTTTTTTTAATGTCTTCACAAATAACTACCGCATAATGAAGTAACGTTAGGCTTGTGCCACACTGAACAGATACATTTACTGTATATACTCGAGTATAAGCCTAGTTTTTCAGCCCTCTTTTAAAGACTGAGAAAGCCCCCCTCGGCTTATACTTGGGTGAGGGTCCTGGTTGGCTTATATTTGGGTCGGCTTATACTCGACAATATATGGTACATTTATTAATTTTCTCTATTATTATTGGTATTATTACATACATTGATGTTTAATAGGCATTTTCCTTAATCCCTCCTTATTATCCAAGATATTTGGGCCCCTGATGGCATAGTGGACTAAAGCCTCGTGACTTGAAGGTTGGGTTGCTGACCTGAAAGCTGCGAGGTTCGAATACCACCCGGGGAGAGTGCGGATGAGCTCCCTCTATCAGCTCCAGCTCGATGCGGGACATGAGAGAAACCTCCCACAAGGATGGTAAAAACATCAAAACATCTGGGCGTTCCCTGGACAACGTCCTTGCAGACGGCCAATTCTCTCACTCCAGAAGCAACTCAAGTTGCTCCTGACACGAAAAATAAAATCCAAGATATTTGCTTATCCAAGGTTCTGCCGGCCCGTTTAGCTTGGATAAGTGAAATGGGGCTAAAAAGGTGAGTCCACAACATGCGAGTGTGGAGAAGAGCAAACCACAGACGACTTCCTACAAGGCAGCCTGAGACCTGCCACATGCACAATGGAGCACCTTCTCATAGCCACACCAGAGGCACTCCAAATGGCCAACTTCTGGTCAAAGGACATTTAGTATAATGCCAAGTGTAATGAAGTACGAATTTTGGTATACAGATGTTATGTTTAATTGTGTGTTTATGTTTTAAAAGGGTAAGTATTACAGTTATTGCATCTCAGCACTCAGAGGCTGGTTGCCATGGAGAAGTAGGTGGAGCCAACTGCCGTTTAGTTGAAAAAGTGCAGAGTTTAAAAAAGAAAGTCAGTCTGTGCTCTGATGAGGCACAGGGAAGATTGATTCCAGGTTGATGGGATCAAGGAGACTCAATTGTTCATTTTGAGTTGGTTTCAAATAAATTTGGTGACTTATTTAATGTAGGCACAGAGAATCTGTGATAGTATATCACAGGGTTGACTATGGTTTGAAGTCACTGGATAGTCCAAGTTTCAGACTTTGGGAACCAATCCCAGCTGGACTCACAGAGATCCATTGAAGTAACGGTTTTAACTACTTTAAGTAAAAGAAGTGATACTTTAGAGAGTTGATTCATCTCATTCTAGTATTGTAACTATTAATAAGAATACCTCTAAGTGAGAAACAACATTGTAACCACTAAGCTCTGTGCCTGACTAAACTTGTTATTGTTCTTCCAACATCTAAGCCTCTGTCGCACATATTCTAAACCAAGTTACGCTACCCTTTAAAGTAAAAGTAAACATCTCCCTGCGTCTTTGGTGGTTGCATCTTTACAAATTGGTGGCAGTCGTTATTAGTTCTTTACAAATTTGGGGCAGCGGGTGGGATAAAAAGATTCCCCCTGCCTGAAAGAACCACAGTCGTTCATAGTACCTTACACCAAGTTTATAACTTTGTTTGTGGTTTTTCTATACATGATAACTGTATTCTCAATTTGCTTCTGACACGATAAATAAATAACCATACTGAATCACTGGCTCATTTACCCTGCTGTCCTTTAAGCCTCCCTTTCCTCTTCATTCTTCTATCGCCTGGCTGTTCCGATTGTAATCCTTCGGCATGGATCCAGTTTACTCAACGCCAAAGCCGAGGTACCCTTGTGACAGCTGCATAAATAATCTAAGACATGCGGAAGGGAAGCCGCTCCATTTATTATGCTCAGAGAAAGGAGCACCCATGAACTCTCCGATTGCTGAAGAATGTGGTACATAAATTGTTATCTCCTTGATTCGTTTAGATTTTCGCCCAGCTCTATCCCTGAAGGCACATTTCACCATTTGCCCACCAGGAATTCATTAAAATAAAATGAACAGCTTTTTTTAACAAGGCGCAAATTTAACCCCACGGAAGGCAGCGGTGCGTGAGTCAATGTGCGGAAAGACGCGGAAAGGAATTACTCAACGGTAATTCCACTTATTTCAGCGGGGCTATTCACCAGGGGAAGAAGAACGGTTTTCCTTTCTGTTTGTGCTGTTGATATTTTTAGCAGTGCAAAGTAGGGTAGCCCAAGTTACTGACTGCAAACAGTCTTGCTAAAGAGAATGCGTGAAAATAACTCTCTTTCAGATTCACCGTGTTAATGCTGCAGTTAATGCTTGCCAGAAGACACAGGCCTGTGACCTGCAGGACTGGATGATCTCATGGGGACCACAAGGGACACAATCGCACCAAGTCCTTTAAGTTCTCTCATTTAAGCACAACCTCCTTTCGCACAGCCAGATACAACTTCCATCCTAGAAACAAGAGAAACACTGGGCTGCATCCGGCGCTGGATGTGCATGCATGCCTGGGGTGTTCGCTTACACGGGCAAGCTCCCATTTCCACAAACAGATATATTTCCCATAGCTCAAGAGACAACAATGGCCCTCCGTCCAATGACATTGCAGGTTATAGTGTGTGCCATGAACATGTCCAAGAGACCTGCCAATGTCCTCCATAAACACAATCCTGACCACCACCCAAGTGAAGGCTTTCATTCAGGGAATATTCCATCCTAGATTTTATGTTTCTCCTCCACCACAGACACCCCAGTGTTTCTGACTTTCTCCACTGGTGCGGAATTTGCATGATCCTGCCCACTGCCTTTCCCATAACCCTTTCCTATAGAGAGCCATTGCAGAAGAATGGGGAGCAGTGGAAAGACAGTAATGCAAAGCAGCGTTCTTATACGAACCGCATGCAGCTGGGATGGAATATTTTCAAAATAATTCCTGCCATCGAAAACGACCGTAGGAAGGTGAATCATTTTTGTGAGAGCAAAGTGTCTTACAAATGACAGCGTGAGTGCTTGCTGAAACGTCGGAGTGAATATGTAGATTTGGGGTATCAGGCACCAAAAACTGTCTGGCGAACTCCAGCCGTGGGAAGATACAAAACCTGTGGGGAGCATATTGTATATAGAGAATCTTTTCGAAGGCTGTTTGGAATTGCCTGAAAGCAAGTCGGCTGAAGAGCAGAGATGAAATATATTCTCAAATCCATTCAGAGCTTGAGTTAGGACACAAACGAATATGAACAACCTAAGTAACTACGGATTAAGAGTAATAGCTTGAGTGCTGGACCAGGAAACCAGGCCTGAATCCCACCTGTGCCACATACTCTCAGTCTCAGAGGAAGGCAATTCCAACCCCTTCTGAACATAGCTTGCCAAGGAACCCTTGCAATAGATTCACCTCAGAGTCATATGAAGGGCATATGAAGGGTCCAAACACACTTATTTTTAAAATACATTTCTGGACTATTCTTTCACCATCACACTCTCATCCTAATAATAATCATAATTATTATTATTATTAATAATAATAATCTGCCCAGAAGATCAGGTGGCAGAGGACTCTTGCAAGTAAAACAAGCAGTCAAAGAAAAAGAACATGCCTTGGCAGAAGATGTAAAGCAAAGTGAAGAACCTGCTTTGAATCAGAAACTCCTCAAAGCACAGCAGACAAAAAACCAGTACAAGAAAACCGCACTACAAACTAGAGCTGACAGCTGGCACAACAAAACATTGCATGGAAAGTTCCTTGACAAAATTGAGGGAAAAGCTGATAAGGAGAAGACCTGGTTCTGGCTCATGAATGGGACCCTGAAGAAGGAGACAGAAGGCCTGACGCTGGCAGCCCAGGAGCAAGACATCAGAACAAAGGCAATTAAGGCCAAGATCGAAAAATCAGCTGATGAACCAAAATGCAGACTCTACAAGGAAACCGACGAAACCATTAATCATCTCCTCAGCTGCTGTAAGAAAATTGCACAGACAGACTACAAACAGAGGCACAACTATGTGGCCCAAATGATTCATTGGAACTTATGCCTCAAGTACCACCTCCCAGCAGCAAAGAACTGGTGGGATCACAAACCTGCAAAAGTATTGGAAAATGAACACGCAAAGATACTGTGGGACTTCCGAATCCAGACTGACAAAGTTCTGGAACACAACACACCAGACATCACAGTTGTGGAAAAGAACAAGGTTTGGATAATTGATGTTGCCATCCCAGGTGACAGTCGAATTGACGAAAAAAAACAGGAAAAACTCAGCCGCTATCAGGACCTCAAGATTGAACTTCAAAGACTCTGGCAGAAACCAATGCAGGTGGTCCCGGTGGTGATGGGCACACTGGGTGCCGTGCCAAAAGATCTCAGCTGGCATTGGAAACAACAGACATTGACAAAATTACGATCTGTCAACTGCAAAAGGCCACCCTGCTGGGATCTGCGCGCATCATCCGAAAATACATCACACAGTCCTAGACACTTGGGAAGTGTTTGACTTGTGATTTTGTGATACGAAATCCAGCATATCTATCTTGTTTGCTGTGTCATACAACGTCGTTGTGTCAATAATAATAATATTTTTGTTTTTCGCCCTACCTCTCCGAGGGGACTCAGGGCGGATTCCAGCATTCAATGCCTTGAAACAATGAAACACAGATACAAGTAAAGGCTTCCCTTTCTGGCTCCAGAGATTGGTGCTCATCTCCATTTCTAAGCCAAAGAGCCTGTGTTGTCTGTAGACACCTCCAAGGTCATGTGGTTGGTATGACTGAATGGAGCGTTGCTTACATTCCCGACGAGGTGGTACATATATTTTTTTTCTCTTTCCACAAATACATATATTTATTTCCATTTCTGTCTGAGGTATTTCTGGGATTGTGATTTCATGGACCACTTCACCCTGAGAAGCTGATGTTTCCTTCTGCTCTTTCCCGTCAGTATCAAGTAGTCTTCCTTTTGGTCCATTCTCTTTCCATGTGTCTCTTTTGAACAGGTGGTACATATTGATCTACTCATATCTGCATATTTTCAAACTGCTACGTTAGCAGAAGCTGGGGCTAACGGGGAGCTCACCCCATCCTGCAGATTCGAACCACCAACCTTCTGGTCAGCAAGTTCAGCAGCTCAGCGGTTTAACCCACTGCGCCACTGCGACATCTCACAAATGTGTGCATTTCTTTTAGATAGAGACTAGCTGTGCCCGGCCACGCGTTGCTGTGGCAAAGTGGTGGTGGTATTGGTTAAAAATTGTTGTGTGATTTTTATTTGACGTTATTTGTATTTTTTAATTAATTTTATTGTAAGTTATCTTTTTATTTATTATATTTTATTATTTTCTTGTATTATTTTTAGTTATTTTCTGTTATTATCGTATTTTATTGTATTAATTTTTAGTGTTTTAAATTATTTTTAGTGTTTTTTATTATTTTTTATTGGGTTGCTAGGAGACCAAGTTGGAGGAGCTTAGCCTTCTAACTGGCAGCAATTGGATAAAAGCAATTATTCCTCTCTCTCTAATTAGGACTTTATTTTTCTTTTCTTTTCGTTGTATCAACCTAGAGCCGTGGATGATGGGTTGTGTTGTCAAATTTCGAGGTTGGGGGGCCTGTAGTTTTGCTGTTTTGTGGGTCGCCGTGATGCCATCACTCTTTTATATACAGTAGAGTCTCACTAATCCAAGCCTCGCTTATCCAAGCCTCTGGATAATCCAAGCCATTTTTGTAGTCAATGTTTTCAATATATCATGATATTTTGGTGCTAAATTCGTAAATACAGTAATTACATCATAACATTACTGCGTATTGAACTACCTTTTCTGTCCAATTTGTTGTATAACATGATGTTTTGGTGCTTAATTTGTAAAATCATAACCTAATTTGATGTTTAATAGGCTTTTCCTTAATCCCTCCTTATTATCCAAGTTATTCGCTTATCCAAGCTTCTGCCGGCCCATTTAGCTTGGATAAGTGAGACTCTACTGTATATAGAAATTGGAGCCCCCAATGGTGCAGCGGGCTAAACTGCTGAGCCGCTGAATTTGCTGACCGAAAGGTTGGCGGTTCGAATCCGGGGAGTGGGGTGAGCTCCTGCTGTTAGCCCCAGCTTCTGCCAACCTAGCAGTTCGAAAACATACAAATGTGAGTAGATCAATAGGTAAAGGTAGACAACGCTCCATGCAGTCATGCCAATGGCCACGTGACCTTGGAGGTGTCTACGGACAACGCCGACTCTTCGGCTGAGAAATGGAGATGAGCACCAACACCCAGAGTCGGACACGACTGGACTTAACGTCAGGGGAAATCTTTACCGTATTAGAGAAATTAAAACGCTTTGTCTGACACCATCAGTAAAATGTTAGGTGCTGCTCTCAACCAAGAATAGCTCAGGTGGGATATAGGAAATGGTTATTCCTTTCTCAAAGCCAAGAGTATTGAAAGCCAGCTATATACACACAAGCCAATGACTGTATGGAAAACAGAGAAGTGATGGGAATACGGGAGAAACCGAGACAGTGCAAAACGGCACCTACAATCTTGAGAATGAATGCTGATGGGAACCTGAGACAGCCAGAGAAGGAGGAGGAAGAGGAGGAGGAGAAAGGCCTGAGAAGTAAACATCTTGCATGATTATGGATTCCGTCCTCGCTCCCATAAGAGCCCCCCCCCCCCCCCCGTCTCCCTGATGCCAAATGTAGTTACGCCCGAATGCCGCAACGGCCGCGACTACATTATCTATAATGATGGGAACACAGATTCGGTCGCTGTTTCTCGATTTGAAAACAAGCCGCCGCTGCTTTTTTTTTTTTTAATTTTAAAGAAAGCAATCTAAGTTAAATTAATAAACTACAGCAAGGTCAAAGAAGAGGAGGAAACACAGAGGCAGCCAATTCCTCGGGGGTTCGGGGAAATTAAAACACGTCGCGGAGTTAAGCGTGTGAGGAATAGGCCTGCGACGAAAAGTCACCCTCGGAAGCCGAGCCGTGTTGCGTTTTCTGATGCTCAATCTGTTCCTTCTTTATCAAGTTTTGGGTTACATAATCAGGCCATGCCAGATTTCTTCGAGAATGACTCATTTTCAGTGCGAGGCTTTATTAGTGCCAGAGACAGTTACAAAACCTGTTCCCCTCCAACTGTAACCCAGCCACCCGCCTACCTCCCCCAAAATTATTTCATAAGGTCTGTGATTTCGGGCGGTATCAATATTTCATGATGAGTATTTCAGGGTTGTTTGTGCCAAGGCCTGTGCTTTGCAAGCTCCAGAAGGGAAGAGGTGGGATACAAAATGCCCGTTTGAGGCATGGCGTCCCTCCAAACCCCGGCTCCCCTCCTCCGCTAATGGGATTATTTTCTTACCCAAAGGATAACCATGACAGATATTCCTGCAGCCCTGCATTTTCCAGAACTGTCCCTCTTCCCTTCAGTATGTGTGGCCATACAGCAAGATGACTCACGGGCCATTCATTGCATCACAAAGAGACGTAAGCTTCATTTAGGAGACTCCAAGGAGCCCATTATAGATTTCCTTTTAGACCTCTGCTCTGGCAGAACTAAGCCTCCAAAGCCTTTCCAGCACTGCATTATTCACTGTGCTTTGTTTCTTAAAGAGAAAACGGCAGGAATTCGATATATCTTAAAAACAGCCGACGGGAGTTGATTACAAACTGGGAGGAAAGGTGGCTGCATCCAAAATGAAGGATGCCGTCACTGGGACGTTGGTTATGAAATGGTTTACGGGAGTACGGCCAGGCACTGAGATCTACAGCAAAGCCTGCAGTATAGATCAAGACAGGGAGAGAGATTAATTCCCCAAATCTGGCAGCTAGGAACAATGAGATATTTGCTCCAGAACAATTTTATGGCCATAGCCATAATAATAATAATAATAATAATAATAATAATAATAATAGAGTTGAAAATCAAGAAGCTTAGATCAGATGCAAGTAACCTGAAAAATATGAAAGAGAAGAAAGATTCATAATCAGAAACAAAGTGTTCAGTGAAGTTGAACTCGAAGAAATCCAGAAAATCTGCAAAGCAAATTACCATCAGACCACAGCACAGACAGCAGCAGAGACTCCAGCAACACTTGGAATGGTGGAACAGATTGAACCAGAAGAAAGTGTGGAGCTTTTGCAAGAATTTCATGAACCAGCACTTGAAACACCTGTTGAACCACCAGGAACCTTGACAGCAAGACAACAAGAGCTCAAGGATAAGATCATGGCTCATGCTGCAGCAAATGCAATAAGACAGCGGCTCCCAACTCTAAAAACAGTGCCCAAGAGACACCTGGCACCTCTCATGAAAGATGTGAATGCAGCACTCTCCACTGTCCAGATAACATCAATTGAACAAACAAACCAGTATGCCTACAGTGCAGCAGTGATAGTAACAGAAGAGCTTGGGCTCCTACAACCAAGGCAGCCCCAAAGAAAATCGACTGGAAAACCAAAGTGGAAGGTCAGGCTAGAGTTGAAAATCAAGAAACTTAGATCAGATGCAAGTAACCTGAAAAATATGAAAGAGAAGAAACTGAAGAATGACAAAATCAAGCAATACCTGATCCGAAAGTACTGGCTGAACACCAGAAAAATTGAAGAAGCTGTGGAAATCATGAAAGAACAAATTACAGCAACAGCCAGAAAAACTGAAAGATATGAAGCCAGAATCATCCAGTACAGACAAAATCAACTGTTTCAATCAGACCAAAGACGGTTCTATCAGAGCCTGAACCAAACAACAGACACAGTAACCATAAAGCCAGAGAAAACTGCAACAACGAAGTTCTGGAAAGAGCTTTGGGAAAATATTAAGAACTACAACAAAAACGCTAGGTGGATAAAGGAGTTTGAAGGAAAATTCTCACAGAACAAAATGGAACTGATGGAAATAACAACTGAAATGATCAGCAAACGAGTGCAAAAAGTCCAGGGCTGTGGCGCAGACGGGAGAGCAATGAGTCACTGACCCGGAGGTCATAAGTTCGAGGCCCGCTCAGAGCTATGTTTGTTTGTCTTTGTCCTGTGTTAAAAAGGCATTGAATGTTTGCCTAATATGTGTAATGTGATCCGCCCTGAGTCCCCTTTGGGGTGAGAAGGGCGGAATATAAATGATGTAAATAAATAATAAATAAATAAAAAGTCAAGAACTGGACATTGCCTGGTAGTGATCAACTTCATGGATTTTGGCTCAAACATCTGATTAGTTTACATGGAAAAATGGCCCAACAATTCAATGAGATGCTGCAGAAAGGAAGTATCAGTGAATGGCTAACAACTGGAAGAACATACCTGATACAAAAGGACCCAACAAAAGGAGCAGCACCAGGAAACTACAGGCCAATAACGTGTCTGCCCACTATGTTTAAACTACTGACTGGCATCATAGCTGACAGAATTCAAGACTATCTTGAAGAAAAAAACATCTTGCCACATCTTGGTGCTTAATTTGTAAAATCATAACCTAATTTGATGTTTAATAGGCTTTTCCTTAATCCCTCATTATCCAAGATATTCACTTATCCAAGCTTCTGCCGGCCCGTTTAGCTTGGATAAGTGAGACTCTACTGTACAATCAAAAATGTGTTGTCGAAGGCTTTCATGGCCAGAACCACTGGGTTGCTGTGAGTTTTCCGGGCTGTCTGGCCATGCTCCAGAAGCATTCTCTTCTGATGTTTTGCCCACATCTATGGCAGGCATCCTCAGAGGTTGGGAGGTCTGTTGGAAACGAGGCAAGTGGGGTTTAGATAAAAGACAGGGAGGTTGCTGAGGGAGACAAATGCAAGGGCGGAATATGAACGGAAAGGAACGAGAGGAAAACGAAAAAGCATTAAATCCTGGCAGCGCTTTGGATCTGTCATTAGCTTGACTTTATTAGTTCTGCGTAGTTTAACGGGCATTTTATTTGCCATAGTAAAACAAATGGAGTTGCTTTTTATTAAAATGGAAACTTATCTCCTTCCTGGTTTCGATGGGAGTTGTTGAAACACATTCCCGGCTAAATTATTATAAAAGAGAGAGGCTTCTCAAGACATAGTTAGAATCCTACAGAGATGGGGAGAAAGTGGATATGTTTTAGACCAGGCATGGGCAAAGTGGGGTCCTTTGGGTGTTTTGGACTTCAACTCCCACAATTCCCAACAGCCTCAGGCCCTTTCCTTTTTCCCCTCCGCCGCTTAAGCGGCGGAGGGGGAAAAGGAAAGGGCCTGAGGCTGTTGGGAATTGTGGGAGTTGAAGTCCAAAACACCCAAAGGACCCCACTTTGCCCGTGGCTACTTCCCAGTTTTGATTCTATTTTCTTTTGTGTTCCGTTATTCAAAGATACGGCTCTGAAATGACGCTACTTTGTTCAGATAATGGCTTTCATAAGGAGTATTTGTCTCTGTGTTGCTTATATTCCATGCAATATTTCTTACACGAGAAGCAAGACAGCGCTCCCTTTTTTCCCAATTTATTTTCCAATTTCTTTCCTTACTGCTAACAAAGCCCAGAATTAATAAAATGCCTATTGTTAGTGGTTTTATGCTCTTCCCCGCTGCTTGCTTTTGTGGAGCTTTTTATTGACTTCTGACGTCTGGAATGAAAAGGAAATAAATGCAGCATTTTGTCTGATCAGCTTGAATATGAACGGGATTTATTTAGATAGATGTAGACAAATGAAGCCATTGGAACTTGTTCCTGGGTTTAGAGTCCTGAAACATCTCAACATGGGTTGCTGTGAGTTTTCTTGGCTGTGAGAAGGGTGGGGTATAAATGCCGTAAATAAATAAATAAATAAATGTTCCTGAAGCATTCTCTCCTGACGTTTCGCCCACATCTATGGCAGGCATCCTCAGAGTCCTGAAACATCTCAACATGAGTTGCTGTGATTTTTCTTGGCTGTGAGAAGGGTGGGGTATAAATGCCGCAAATAAATAAATAAATGTTCCTGAAGCATTCTCTCCTGACGTTTCGCCCACATCTATGGCAGGCATCCTCAGAGGTTGTGAGGTCTGTTGGAAGCTAGGCAAGTGGGGTTTATATATCTGTGGAAAGTCTAGGTTGGGAGAAAGAACTCTTGTCTGTTTGGGGCAAGTGTGAATGTTGCAATTGCGCAGATTCAAAGCCTGGCTGCTTCCTGCCTGAGGGAATCCTTTGTCGGGAGGTGTTAGCTGGCCCTGGTTGTTTCTTGTCTGGAATTCCCGTTTTCTGAATGTTGTTCTTTACTGTCCTTTTAGAGGTTTTTTTTTAATTCCAGACAAGAAACAGTCAGGGCCAGCTAACACCTTCTGAAACATGGCCATACAGCCCAGGCAATTGGCCACCTTGATTGATTTGCTGGGAGGTGTTAGCTGGCACTGATTGTTTCCTGTCTGGAATTGCACTGTTTTATGAGTGTAGTTCTGTGAGGTTGGAAACTAGGCAAGTGAGTTTTATATATTTGTAGAATAACACCTTCTGGAACATGGCCATACAGCCCAGGCAATTGGCCGCCTTTATTGATTTGCTGGGAGGTGTTAGCTGGCCCTGATTGTTTCCTGTCTGGAATTGCCCTATTTTCTGAATGTAGTTCTGTGAGGTTGGAAACTAGGCGAGTGAGGTTTATATATTTGTAGAATGTCCAGGGTGGGAGAAAGAACTACAGTAGAGTCTCACTTATCCAACGTTCTGGATTATCCAACGCATTTTTGTAGTCAATGTTTTCAATACATTGTGATATTTTGGTGCTAAATTCGTAAATACAGTAATTACTACATAGCATTACTGCGTATTGAACTACTTTTTATGTCAAATTTGTTGTATAACATGATGTTTTGGTGCTTAATTTGTAAAATCATAACCTAACTTGATGTTTAATAGGCCTTTCCTTAATCCCTCCTTATTATCCAACATATTTGCTTATCCAACATTCTGCCGGCCCGTTTTTGTTGGATAAGTGAGACTCTACTGTATTTTTATTTCTGAAATTTACCACCCTTGGCTTATACTAGAGTCAATCTTTTCCCAGTTTTTTTGTGCTAAAATTAGATGCCTCGGCTTATATTTGGGTCAGCTTATACTCAAGTATATACGGTATATATTTGTAGAATAATGTCCAGGGTGGGAGAAAGAACTATCTGTTTGAGGCAAGTGCAAATGTTGCAATTGGCCAGCTTGATTGGCATTGAATAGCCTTGGAGATTCCCTCTTGCCTGAGGGAATCCTTTGTTGGGAGATGTTAACTGGCCCTGATGGTTTCTTGTGTGTTCTGTTAGAAACTAGGCAAGTGGGGTTTCTATATCTGTGGAAGGTTCAGGGTGGGAGAAAGAACTCTTGTCTCTTGGTAGCTTCAAAGCATGGTTGTTTCCTGCCTGGGGAAATCCTTTGTTTGGAGGTGTTAGCTGGTCCAGATTCTGATTGTTTCCTGTTCTTCTTGTGGCTTCTGACTATAGCAACCAAGTGGCTGTTATGGGGCCAGAATAACAGCCTGGCCTGATCCAAGGTTCAGGGTGGGAGAAAGAACTTTTGTCTCTTGGTAGCTTCAAAGCATGGTTGCTTCCTGCCTGGGGGAATCCTTTGTTTGGAGGTGTTAGCTGGTCCTGATTCTGATTGTTTCCTGTTCTTCTTGTGGCTTCTGACTATAGCAACCAAGTGGCTGTTATGTGACCAGAATAACAGCCTGGCCTGATCCAGCAGGGCTCTTCACATGTTGATAACATGGCTGATAACAAAGTACTCTTGCAAAGCGCACAGGTTCTGCATCTTGATTTTGGTTTGGCAGGAAAATAACAACGTAGCAATTTTGCAGCCTTTCATGACATTTAAAAAACCTCTTGCCTTAAGGCAGCCGCTTCGTCCTTTCCCCTTGCAGTCGGGCCAGCCCTGGTTTGTAAGTTACATAAGAGCAATCCCCGAGTCTTTCTGACTGTGGAAAATAATGCCGGCATCTGCTCCATATGAAGTAGCCTTGAGCCGAAATCATCAATGGAGATGAGTCAGCTTTCATGATTGTCTCAATGGCTTCAGACACATGCCTCTGGTTCGAAAGATGCCTTCTGCTTGGAACATGTTTATTTGCTTCATCTTATCATAACCCTTTATTCCACACCGAGAAGCAAAGCTTTTCAGTTGTATAACAGTTGGAGCATTAGAGACAAAATGTGCAAATGGGATCACTTGGCACAGATGTAGCAACACGGTCGAGTTCACACAACCATCAAGACAAGCTGATAGGAACTCGTGTCTAGATCATTCAGATATCACAGAGCCAGAGTCTGAGCAAATACAGAAGACAGAGAGCCTGTGCAGGTTAGGAAACTGAGCTTTAAATCTTGGACTGATCTTGGACCCATCACTATCTTTCGGGCTTGCTGTATGGCCATGTTCCAGAAGCATTCTCTCCTGGCGTTTCACCCACATCTATGGCAGTCATCTTCAGAGGTTGTGAGGTCTGTTGGAAACTAGCCAAGTGGGGTTTGTATATCTGTGGAATGTCCAGGGTGGGAGTAAGACGTACTCTCAGAAAACAGGGGAACAATCAGGGCCAGCTAACACCTCCCAACAAATCAATCAAGGTGGCCAATTGGTCTGTTGGAAGCTAGGCAGGTGGGATTTATATATCTGTGGAATGATGTCCAGGGTGGGAGAAAGAACTCTTGTCTGTTTGAGGCAAGTGTGAATGTTGCCATTGGCCAGCTTGATTAGCATTAAACAGCCTCACAGTTTCAAGCCTGGCTGCTTCTTGCAGAGGGAATCCTTTATTGTGAGATGTTAGCTGGTCCTGATTGTTTCTTGTCTGGAATTCCTGTTTTCTGAATATTCTTCATTTACTGTCCTGATTTTAGTTTTTTTAAAATACTGGTAAGCCAGATTTTGTTCATTTTCATGGTTTTCTCCTTTCTGTTGAAACTGTCCACATGCTTATGGATAATAATAATAATAATAATAATAATAATAATAATAATAATAATGGTGATGGGCACACTGGGTGCCGTGCCAAAAGATCTCAGCCAGCATTTGGAAACAATAGACATTGACAAAATTACGATCTGCCAGCTGCAAAAGGCCACCCTGCTGGGATCTGCACGCATCATCCGAAAATACATCACACAGTCCTTGACACTTGGGAAGTGTTCGACTTGTGATTTTGTGACACGAAATCCAGCATATCTATCTTGTTTGCTGTGTCATACAATAAAATAATAACAATAACAACTTTAACTATATATAATTTATAATAATTTATAAATAATTAATATATTGTATATACATATAATATTGATAATATTATAATGGAATACAATATTATACTACTAATAATACAATATAATAATATTAATTATATATTATATATTAAATGTAATATTACTAATAATATTACCATATAATGATATAGTATAATATAGTAATTTAATGCTTATATTGTGCTATGCTGATAATGTATTGTATGTTCATTTGATTTGTAACCCGCTCTGAGTCCACTTTGGGGTTCCATTTGTCTTTTACACCTGATGTCTGGGTGTGCCGTTGCGCCTCGACAATGTTGTCCGAGCACATTTGTGAGTGGCGAGCTGGTCCCTCCTGCAGTGTTTGGTGCGAAAGGGATCTCCATTGTGTAACTTGTGTAACCGTGAGACTCGTTTGAAAGCCTGGGCTCATTCAGAATCCGTCCGTATAGCCTCAGTGCGCAAAAGAGCTATATATAGCGGCAGTGCTGCAGGCAAGCGCAATGGCTCTGTGGCTCAGAGAGGCAGATGCAGCCAGGCCGTTGAGAAACAAAGCCTTGTCTTCCATCCTCATTTTGTGCTTTGTCATTCCGAGGCTGACGTCTTCCTTTTCTGTCTGGATCGGCACAGAATTGCCTTAGATTATGGCTAACTTGACCAACAGTGAAGTAGATGGAAATATTGACACTCCTGTGCAGTCTAGTCAGCCAATAGTATTGTTGCTTGGAGGTTTATTAACCCATCGGCACAGGAATGTCAGGTCTCTCAAACACCAAAGCCGAGGTATCAGAGGCATCGTGGCCCTTTGAAAGCGATTGTTTAGAAGAGAGTCTCACGAAACACTGACAGTTCAGGAGTCGGGAAATCCTAGTCGTATCTGTCATCACACAGGCTTTTGTGTTGGAGTCTCCAGCCTCTCATGCTTGGCTTAGAAACCTGAGCTGAAATATTGACCTGGGCATAGCTGTCTGTAACCCTGGAAAAAGCATTCCTGCCACATTGCAATTGCCGCCTGCAATATTTCACAGACACAACAGTTGCTGTGCCCTTTTCCTTTGTTGACACAACAAGCTAAAGGTCTTCTTTGCGCATATTGACTTTGTACCAAAGACTCTGCATGTGCGGGTCCTGAAAGTCACATTCAACCTGATTGTTATCCAATTCCTTTTTATATCCTCCTTTCCCTCCAATCTATATATATAAAAGGGTAATGAAATTTCGGCCTTGGACAAAACAACAAAACTACACATCCCAGAAACACTAAACTTGGCAGCACAACCCCTCATCCATGCCTCTACGTTCATACAATAAAAAGAAAAGAAAAATAAAGTCCTAATTAGAGGGAGAGGAAGAATTGTTTTTATCCAATTGCTGCCAGCTAAAGGCTAAGCTCTGCCCACTTGGTCTCCTAGCAACCCACTCAGCCCAGAGGACAGGCAGAGTTAGACCTCACTTAGGCCTCTTCCACACTGCCTATAAAATACAGATTATCTGATTTTAATTGGATTATATGGCAGTGTAGACTCAAGGCCCTTCCACACAGCTATATAACACATTTATAATGGACTTAATGTAAGGTAAAACCTTTACCCTTTACCTTAACTACCACCAATTCCTCAATACTTTATTTCCCATAACACCATACTTCACCATAGCAACGCGTGGCCGGGCACAGCTAGTGAGCTCTAAATGGCCTCCCCTCTTTTATTTTCATAATAATAATAATAATAATAATAATAATAATAATAATAATAATAATAATTCAAAGACTCTGGCAGAAACCAGTACAGGTGGTCCCGGTGGTGATGGGCATACTGGGTGCCGTGCCAAAAGATCTCAGCCGGCATTTGGAAACAATAGACATTGACAAAATTACGATCTGCCAACTGCAAAAGGCCACCCTGCTGGGATCTGCGCGCATCATCCGAAAATACATCACACAGTCCTAGACACTTGGGAAGTGTTCGACTTGTGATTTTGTGATACGAAATCCAGCATATCTATCTTGTTTGCTGTGTCATACAATGTCGTTGTGTCAATAATAATAATAATAATAATAATAATAATAATAATAATAATAATCTTTATTTATATACTGCTCCATCTCCTCGAGAGGACTCAGGGCAGTTTCCAACATGAACATAAAAAACATTCGATTGTCAAAAAACAACTTAACACGAAGTTAAACATAGTAAACATAATAAACAACATCATAAGACAGAACCAAAACAATTCTATTAAAAACAGATACAGTAGAGTCTCACTTATCCAACATAAACGGGCCAGCAGAACGTTGGATAAGTGAAAATGTTGGATAATAAGGATTAAGAAAAAGCTAATTAAATGTCAAATTACCTTATTATTTTACAAATTAAGCACCAAAAACATCATGTTTTACAGAAAATCGACAGAAAAAGCAGTCCAAAACATGGTAACGTTATGTAGTAATTACTGCATTTATGCATTTAGCACAAAAACATTGCAATAAATTGAAAACATTGACTACAAAAACATTGGCTACTAATAAATTGACCACAAATATAGATATAATTGCATAAAATGAACTTACAGTAGCAACATTGACAGAAATTAAATCTATAAAAAGTTCATTCCTTGCTGCCTAGAGAAACAGCTGTGGATCAGGGCGGGAGGCAAACTGTGTTGGATAATCCAGAATGTTGGATTTTCAATATATCATGATATTTTGGTGCTAAATTTGTAAATACAGTAATTACAACATAACATTACTGCGTATTGAACTACTTTTTTGTCAAATTTGTTGTATAACATGATGTTTTGGTGCGTAATTTGTAAAATCATAACCTAATTTGATGTTTAATAGTTTTTTCCTTAAAGTAAATGTAAAGATGTTGCCCTGATGTTAAGTCCAGTCATGTCTGACTCTGGGGGTTGGTGCTCACCTCCATTTCTAAGGCAATGAGCTGGCGTTGTCCGTAGACACCTCCAAGGTCATGTGGTCGGCATGACTGCATGGAGTGCGTTACCTTTCCGTCGGAGCAGTACCTATTGATCTACTCACATTTGCATGCTTTCGAACTGCTAGGTTGGCAGGAGGGCTTTTCCTTAATCCCTCCTTATTATCCAAGATATTCGCTTATCCAAGCTTCTGCTGGCCCGTTTAGCTTGGATAAGTGAGACTCTACTGTATATCCAAGGGGATTGTAGAACTCGTGCCACTATGTGATCCATTTACAGCGCCGTCATCAAAAAGGTTGGAGAACTCTCCTTTTGCCCCATTTGTTTGCAAGACGAACAAATGAAATGGAACAACCTCTATTTCATCGGCTGAGCATGCCCCAGAGAACAGAGAGTGAAATCTCCTTAATTATTCCGCTCAGTCTTGATTTGACAGAGAATAGTGGAATAATTACAAGCAGGTAAAGGATTGGTGTGACCTCCACGATATGTATTTAAAAGCCTCCTCTGAACAATACCACACGAAGGTGGAAAGCATTTGAAGTAATAAATGATGTAGAAGGGCTGGTTGAATGGCAAAGGTGTAACTCTGAACCGCGGGAGGAGGCACAGCCAGATCAATTAGCCACGCAGGCCCCATCGGTATCAACAGGACCCCAGTGGGAGGCCTTTAAAAAATAGCAAAATCTGTAATTTAGAAACGTTGCCTTGGCAAGACAATTCTCGCGGCGGATGGCGACAGCGAAAAAACAGCATATGCTACAATCTAGGCCATGCTGGTTGGAAGATGCCATCCTGGTATTAATAGGGACTCTTATCACATTACGTTCAGTGAAACAAATGAAGAAAGGCATAGCACAAGGTGAAGACCCCCGCATTTTGACATTTTTGTGGCCGCTAATTTAAACCCATGAATGTTCAAAGCTATATAATCTATATATATAAAAGAGTGATGGCATCGGGGCAGTGGACAAAACAACAAAACTACAGGTCCCCCAACCTTGAAATTTGACAACACAACCCATCATCCACGGCTCTAGGTTGATACAACAAAAAGAAAAGAAAAATAAAGTCCTAATTAGAGGGAGAGGAATAATTGTTTTTATCCAATTGCTGCCAGTTAAAGGCTAAGCTCCGCCCACTTGGTCTCCTAGCAACCCACTCAGCCCAGGGGACAGGCAGAGTTAGGCTTCACTTAGGCCTCTTCCGCAGATTATCTAAAGCCCCAGCTTCTGCCAACCCAGAAGTTCGAAAACATGCAAATGAGAGTAGATGAATAGGTACTGCTCCGGCAAGAAGGTAACGGCGCTCCATGTAGTCATGCCGGCCACATGACCTTGGAGGAGTCTACGGACAACACCGGCTCTTCGGCTTAGAAATGGAGATGAGCACCAACCCCCAGAGTCAGACACGACTGGATTTAATGTCAGGGGAAAACCTTTATCCTTTACCTTAACTACCACCAATTCCTCAATACTTTATTTCCCATACCACCAGATTTTGCCACAGCAACGCGTGGCCGGGCACAGCTAGTATATATATATAAAACAATATATTCCCAAGCCATTTTGTTATCAAATGGGATGAACGTTGTGACATTATATACAGTAGAGTCTTGCTTATCCAACGTAAACGGGCCGGCAGAATGTTGGATAAGCGAAAAGGTTGGATAATAAAGAGAGATTAAGGAGAAGCCTATTAAACATCAAATTAGGTTATGATTTTACAAATTAAGCACCAAAACATCATGTTATACAACAAATTTGACAGAAAAAGTAGTTCACAGTAATGCTATGTAGTAATTACTGTACAGTATTTACGAATTTAGCACCAAAATATCATGATGCATTGCAGGGGTCCTCAAACTTTTTAAGCCGAGGGCCGGTCCACAATCCTTCAAACTGTTGAGGGGCTGGATTATCATTTGAAAAAAATACAAACAAATTCCGATGCACACTGCATATGTCTTATTTGTAGTGCAAAAACAACAACAACAAAAGAACAATACAATATTTAAAAATAAAAACAATTTTAACCAACATACATTTATCAGGATTTCAATGGGAAGTGTGGTCCTGCTTCTGGCCAATGAGATAGTCAAGTTAATTAGGGTTGTTGTTGTTGTTGTTGTTGTTGTTGTTGTTGTTGTGTGCCTTCAAGTCATTTCAGACTTTGGGTGAGCCTAAGTCTAAAATTTATTTATTTATTTATTTATTTACTGCATTTATTTACTACATTTGTATCACACCCTTCTCACCCCAAAGGGGACTCAGAGTGGCTTACAAATGATATGTACATACAGTATATTATATTATTAGCATAGCACAATATTAGCATTATATATTACTATATTGAACTATACCACTATACTGTAATATGATTAGTAATGTTATATGTAGCATAGAATATATAATTAATATTATTATTTGGTATTATTATTAGTGTTATATTGTATTACATTATAATATTATTATCAACATTATATGTATGTACAATATATTATATTATAAAACTGAGGGCGGGGGCCAGGTAAATGACCTCGGAGGGCCGCATCTGGCCCCCGGGCCTTAGTTTGGGGACCCCTGATGTATTGGAAACACTGACTACAAAAATGCGTTGGATAATCCAGAACGTTGGATAAGCGAGTGTTGGATAAGTGAGACTCTACTGTAGTTATCATTTCAATCTACATTCCTTGGGTCTTTCAAGTGCGAAATCCCATGGTGGTTACAAGATTAGATAGACATCTGCACTCATTTAGCACACGGATCTAAACCAAATGAAGTACAGGCAACTTGTTGTGTTGTAGATCAGTCACCAGAGGACTGATGGTTTGACTGATGATTTCAAGAAGATTGTGGGTTTTCCTGTGGATGATTCAGAGAGAATTGTGAGCTTTCCTGTGGCACAAAGTGATGGACTCTCAAGTCTGGGAAATGGTGGTTCTCTTGGTGAGAAAACTAGCTCGGAAAGTGCAGGGCCTTGAGGGAATTCAGGAGAGTCAGAAGTAGCTACAGAAGACAAGGAATCGAGTGAATTGCTGAGTAATAAGGAGGGTTTTCATGGGAGCTACGGAGATCAACAAAGGTCTGGTTACAAATCAAAACGGAAAATAGATTATGTTGTTCAGAGAGATTATGTCGGAAAGTTGTGAAAGAAATTCACGGGAAACAGAATGCTTTCATGGGTGTCTATTAAGCAATTAAGCAACAAGTTGTCTACTCTAATGCAACGCTGCATTAGAGTGAGAAGCCAAGCCTGTGTTCTCTTTTTCCCAGTTCTTGTCAAGCTTTGATTTTGGATTTAATATATACTGGAAGTTTTCCATGCTCCTGATCATGTCTTATTAGTTATATCTCCCTGATTGTGGACTTATGCTGGATCTGTGATTTCTGGCTGCTACTGGACTTTGTCACTTTTGGAACTTTATGTGACATTTGGATGATTGTTTGGTTCTCACCATTTGCTAAACCTTTTTGGATTATATATCTTTCCTTTCCTATTCCTGATTTTTATATGCTTACTAGCTGTGCCCGGCCACGCGTTGGTATAGTGGTATGGGAAATAAAGCATCGAGGAATTGGTGGTAGTTAAGGTAAAGGATAAAGTTTTTCCCCTGACATTTAAGTCCAGTCGTGACCGACTCTGGGGGTTGGCGCTCATCTCCATTTCTAAGCTGAAGAGCCGGCGTTGTCCGTAGACACCTCCAAGGTCATGTGGCCATAGGCATGACTGCATGGAGCACCATTACCTTCCCACCGGAGCGGTATCTATTCATCTACTCACACTCTGGGCGTTGGTGCTCATCTCCATTTCTAAGCCGAAGAGCCAGCGTTGTCCATAGACACCTCCAAGGTCTTGTGGCCGCTGGCATGACTGTATGGAGCGCCGTTACCCTCCCACCGGAGCAGTACCTATTGATCTACTCTCATTTGCTTGTTTTCTAACTTCTGTGTTGGTAGAAGCTTGGGCTAACAGTGAGGGCTCACTGTGCTTCCCCAATGCAAACCTGAGACCTTTCGGTCTGCAAGTTCAGCAGCTCAGCGGTTTAAAATGCTGCGCCATTAGGGGATATTGTTTCCTAAAGCTTGTTAATATACAGTATTTCTGGGGGTTTTTTTTGTCTGTTGGAGGCAAGTCTGAATGCTGCAATTAGCATGTAATGACTTCGCAGCTTTAAAGCCTGGCTGATTCCTGCCTGGGCGAATCTTTTGTTGGGATGTGTTAACTGGCCCTGTTTGTTTCTTGTGTGCAATTCACCTGTTCCATATATATTGATTGAACCCCCCCCCACCCCCCGGGACGTGTTCACAAATGTCCGATTGTCCCTCACCAATTAGTTTTTGGATGCTTGAGATGGGGAAAGCTTTCCCCCTTTTTTTCCTCCCAGTGTGAGGCAAGCCATCTGCTGCGGCGGTTGGGCTGCTTGCGTGCTGCTGAAATACCCGTATGTCTTCCAAGGGTGGGGGCAGGGCCAGCTCCGCGCATGCGCACATAGCTGTTTTTGGATTTCGGGATTTTGAGGGACATGGACTTCGAATTGTGTTTTGGTTTGGTCGTCTAAACACAGCGGGGAGGACCATGTGTTTTATTGCCAAGTTTCGTGGTTCTGGGTTTTGTAGTTTTGCTGTTTTTATTAAGGTAGAAATGGAAAGAACAGATTTAGATAAATAGACTAGCTGTGCCCGGCCATGCGTTGCTGTGGCGTTGTCTGGTGGTGGTGGTGAGAAATTGTTGAGGTAGTGGTGGTATTGAATGTCTGTTGTATGGTTGTCTTTATGTTTAGTATGCACACTGAAGTGGATTATATGACAGTGTGGAGTCAAGATAATCCAGTTCAAAGCAGATAATATAAGATTCTAAATGGGTTATATAGCTGTGTGGAAGGGCCTTGAGTCTACACTACCATATAATCCAGTTCAAATCTGATAATCTGTGGAAGAGGCCTAAGTGAGGCCTAACTGTGCCTGTCCCCTGGGCTGAGTGGGTTGCTAGGAGACCAAGTGGGTGGAGCTTAGCCTTCTAACTAGCAGCAATTGGATAAAAACTATTATTCCTCTCCCTCTAATTAGGACTTTATTTTTCTTTTCTTTTTGTTGTATCAACCGAGAGCCGTGAATGATGGGTTGTGTTGTCAAATTTCAAGGTTGGGGGGCCTGTAGCTTTGTTGTTTTGTCCGCTGCCCTGATGCCATCACTCTTTTATATATATAGATAGACTAGCTGTGCCCGGCCACGTGTTGCTGTGGCGAAGTCTGGTGGTATGGGAAATAAACTATTGAGGAATTGGTGGTAGTTAAGGTAAAGGGTAAAGGTGCCTGCCTGTTTATGTTGGATAAGTGAGACTCTACTGTATATTTATAATCTTATATTATCTGCTTAGAACTGGATTATATGAGGCCCCTTCTACACAGCTGGATAAAATGCACACTGAAGTGGATTATCTGGCAGTGTGGAGTCAAGATAATCCAGTGCAAAGCAGATAATATAAGATTATAAATGGGTTATATAGCTGTGTGGAAGGGCCTTGAGTCTACACTGCCATATAATCCAGTTCAAATCAGATAATCTGTATTTTATAGGCAATGGGGAAGAGGCCTAAGTGAGGCCTAATTCTGCCTGTCCCCTGGGCTGAGTGGGTTGCTAGGAGACCAAGTGGGCGGAGCTTAGCCTTCTAAATGGCAGCAATTGGATAAAAACAATTATTCCTCTCCCTCTAATTAGGACTTTATTTTTCTTTTCTTTTTGTTGTATCAACCCAGAGGCGTGGATGAGGGGTTGTGCTGTCAATTTTCAAGGTTATAGGGTGTTTAGTTTTGTTGTTTTGTCCGCTGCCGTGATGCCATCACTCTTTTATATATATAGATTACATGGATAGTTGAATCCTTGAATGTGGGTGGCTGTCTGTAATGGAATAAACTGTGCCCCTGTTGTGGGGGGTGGATGTACATTGGGAAATGTGTCCGACTGAGCCCCCCATTACTCCTCTCAAGGATGCTTTTGAGATCAGCACTTCCTCCTCTCCAAAGGCTTGGGAACAGCTCTTCTCCATTATGAGTCCCTTTTTCAAGTGGTCCAAGGCCTCCACGGTGAATGAGCTCTTAGACGGAAGTCGGTGACAAAGAGGTGATGAAGAGGCTTTTCTCTGATGGCTCTCCACCAAAGAATCGCAGCTCACAGCCAAGTAACCAGGGCAGCACATTGTCCTTGGCCTCATAGGCACTTTTCTCTCCCAATTCAGCACATTGCAAAACCCATGGCCTCTTTTTCGACTCCCTGTCGCTTTCTGTACCTGCTTTGCTCTTCCAGTTCTCTGAAGGCTCACCATGGCTCTCTTTTCCCTTTCTTCTCACTTCCTTTGTTCCATCGAAGGAACATCCATTCGAGACAACCTGTCCTGGTTTCCACTCACAAACATTCCCTCCGTCTATTTTGAAAGAATACTGATCTGGTTCTCCAAAACGGGGAAGGTCAATAAAGAAACACATCTCCCTTCTTCAGGCAAACTCCTGGGTTTCTTACAACCGTCTCCTCAATTTCCAGTCCGCTCAGAAGACTTACGGTAAAGGGTTGTTGTATGTTTTCCGGGCTGTATGGCCATGTTCTAGAAGCATTCTCTCCTGACGTTTCACCCACATCTATGGCAGGTATCGAGCATGAAGACTTCATCGATATCACATTCGGTTTTCTTAAGCAGGCTTGTGTAGGTATGGAGAAACTTAAACAAGGAAGGGTTATATATACAGTAGAGTCTCACTTATCCAAGCCTCACTTATCCAAGCCTTTTATTGTTGCTTTTATTGTTTTCATTGTTATTTTAAAGCCAAGTGTATTGTTTTAATCTATTTCTGTAAACCGCTCCGAGCCAAACTGGGAGTAGCGGTATACAAGTTTAATAAATAAATAAAACAAATAAAACTATCCAAGCCATTTTTGTAGTCAATGTTTTCAATATATCGTGATATTTTAGTGCTAAATTCGTAAATAAAGTACAGTAGAGTCTCACTTATCCAACATAAACGGGCCGGCAGAATGTTGGACAAGCAAATATGTTGGATAATAAGGAGGGATTAAGGAAAAGCTTATTAAACATCAAATTAGGTTATGATTTTACAAATTAAGCACCAAAACATCATGTTAGACAACAAATTTGACAGAAAAAGTAGTTCAATGCACAGTAATGCTATGTAGTTATTACTGTATTTACAAATTTAGCACCAAAATATCACGATGTATTGAAAACATTGACTACAAAAATGCGTTGGATAATCCAGAACATTGGATAAGTGAGACTCTACTGTATATCTGTGGAAAGTCCAGGGTGAGAGAAGAACTCATGTCAGTTGGAGGCCAGTGTGAATGTTGTAGTTAATCACCTTAATTAGCATTGAATAGCTTCATCTCCTGGTTTCTTCCTGCCTGGGGGCATCCTTTGTTCAGAGTCGTTATCTTCCCCTGGTTGATTCATATCTGGAACTCCTCTGTTTTCAGAGTGTTGCTTCTTATTTACTGTTCTGATTTTTCATAGAATCATAGAATCATAGAATAGTAGAGTTGGAAGAGACCACATGGGCCATCTAGTCCAACCCCCTGCTAAGAAGCAGGAAATCGCATTCAAAGCACCCCCGAGTTTTTTTTAATACTGGTAGCCAGATTTTGTTCATTTTCATGGTTTCCTCCTTTCTGTTGAAGTTGTCCACATGCTTGTGAATGTCAATGGCTTCTCTGTGTAGTCTGACATGATAGTTGTTGGAGTGATCAATCAGAATAGTAAATAAGAAGCAACACTCTGAAAACAGAGGAGTTCCAGACATGAATCAACCAGGGGCAACTAATGACTCTGAACAAAGGATGCCCCCAGGCAGGAAGAAGCCAGGAGATGAAGCTATTCAATGCTAATTCAGGTGATTAACTACAACATTCACACTGGCCTCCAACTGACAAGAGTTCTTCTCTCACCCTGGACTTTCCACAGATATATATATAAACCTTCCTTGCTGAGTTTCTCCATACCTCACAACCTCTGAGGATGCCTGCCATAGATGTGGGCGAAATGTCAGGAGAGAATGCTTCTGGAACATGGCCATAACAGCCCAGAAAACATGCAACAACCCTGTGATCCCGGCCATGAAAGCCTTCGACGACACATTACTTACAGTAAAGTTTTCCCCTTGACATTAAATCTAATCGCATCCAACTCTGGGGGATGGTGCTCACTTCCAGCATTGTCCATAGACACCTCCTAGGTCATGTGGCCGGCATGACTGCATGGAGCGTCATTACCTTCCTGCCGGGATGGTATCTATTGATCTACTCACATTTCCATGTTTTCGAACTGCTAGGTTGGCAGTAGCTGGGACTAATAGCACAAGTTCACAACATCCTGAGGATTTGAACAGCTGATCTTCTGGTCAGCAAGTTCAGCTGCTCAGCGGTTCAACCCGCAGCACCGTTGTGGACTTATGATACATAATGTAAATATTGTAAAGGTAAAGGTAAATGTAAATGTGCTTATGTATCCTTTTAATAATAATAATAGAGTAAAATAATACATGTAATAATAATAATAATAAATAATACAGGAAGATAATACAAGTAATAATAAATAGAGTAAAATAATAAATGCAATAATAATAAGATCAGAGTGAAATAATAAATATATAAATAATAATAATAGTAAATAGAGTAAAATAAATGTAATAGTAGCAACAATAATTGAGAAAAATAATAAATGTACCATATATTCTCGAGTATAAGGTAAAGGTTTTCCCCTGACGTTAATTCCAGTCGTGACCGACTCTGGGGGTTGGTGCTCATCTCCATTTCTAAGCTGAAGAGCCGGCGTTGTCCATAGACACCTCCAAGGTCATGACTGCATGGAGCGCCGCTACCTTCCTGCTGGAGCAGTACCTATTGATCTACTCACATTGGCATGTTTTATGTAAACTCTATCTGTTGACCAAGTCTTACTGCCATTGTTAAAACAAGGTGCAAGTGCCGGTCCAGTCCATTTTGGCCCACAGAATAGAGGTGGATGTACTGAAATGAAATGACATGAAATGGGCTTTCCCCGTTGCTAGACTTTTCCAAGTCTTATTCTTGCCAATGCTTCTTGCCCAAGGCTGATCCCACCGTCTTTGGATCCCTCAGGCAGGAGAACACTGGGCTTTCACATCCGCTGCTCCACTTTGAAACTTTTTCGGTCTCGAAACAAAAGCGATGAATGCCAAAATGGGCTATTTCGTGGGGCGGAGGGCGGGGAGATTTACTAAAAGCAACTTTTCGGGGTTGTTTAGTTGTTGTTATGGAAACACGGAGAGCAAAAGCAGGGGAGAAAGGGGAAAAGGAACAAAGGAGCTGTTGAAACAGCAAGTGAGAAAGGGCTCTTGCTTCTCCCAATACTAATGTATGTGTTTCAGAAAACAACACCGTCCTCCCTCCCCGCACTCACTTTGAAAGAGTTTAATTACTCTTGAAAAGCAGCAGTTTCCGCCTACAGAAGGTTACGTCAAAACCAAATTTTGAGATGGAATGGATTCCTAAAGTTAATGTGGATATTTTCCCCCCAGTGTGTGTTTGTGTGTGCAAGAGCATTCATGGAAAGGGCTATTATACAATATCAAAATTAAAAGATTCCCCCAGGCTTTGGAGGTGCAAGGCCGTTCAATGCTAACCAAGGAGGACAATGGCAACGTTCACACATGCCTCCAACAGACAAGAGGTCTTTCTCCCACCCTGGACATCATTCCACAGATACACAGAGTCCACCATGTCTCCTGTGTCAATATAACAATATAAATAATATATAATACTAATATTATGCTATACTCATAATATAATATAATATATTGTATATACATATAATATTGATAATAATATTATAATGTAATACAATATAATAATAATACACTATTATAAATGTATATTATATATTACATGTAATAGTACTAATAATATTGCAGTATAGCGGAATAGTACAATATAGTAATAAATAATGCTTATATTGTGCTTTGCTAATAATATAATATATTGTATATACATATAATATTCATAATAATATTATAATGTAATACAATATAATAATAATAATAATAACACACTATTATAATTGTATATTATATATTACATGTAATAGTACTCATCATATTGCAGTATAGCAGTATAGTACAATACAGTAATAAATAATGCTTATATTCTGCTTTGCTAATAATATAATATATTGTATATACAGTAGAGTCTCACTTATCCAACATAAATGGGCCGGGAGAATGTTGGATAAGCGAAAATGTTGGATAATAAGGAGGGATTAAGGAAAAGCCTATTAAACGTCAAATTATGTTATAGTTTTTACAAATGAAGCACCAAACATAATGTTTTACAACAAACCGACAGAAAAAGCAGTTCGATATACTGTAACATTATGGAGTAATTTACTGTATTTACAAATTTAGCACCAAAACATCACAATGTACTGAAAACATTGCCTACAAAAACATTGGCTACTAAGAAATTGGCTACAAATAAAGATAGGATTGCATAAAATGAACTTACAGTAACAACATTGTCGAAAATTAAATTGATAACAAGTTCAGTCCTTGCTGCTTAGAGAAATAGCTGTGGATCCGGGCAGGAGGCCGACTGTGTTGGATAATCTAGAACGTTGGATAAGTGAGACTCTACTGTATATAAACCCCACTTGCCTAGTTTCCAACAGGCCTCACAACCTCAGAGGATGCCTGTCAGAAATGTGGGCGGAACGTCAGGAGAGAATGCTTCTGGAACATGACCATAAAGCCCAGAAAACTCACAGCAAGTAGAGTCTCACTTATCCAACATTCACTTATCCAACATTCTGGATTATCCAACGCAGTCGGCCTCCTGCCCGGATCCACAGCTGTTTCTCTAGGCAACAAGGACTGAACTTGTTGCGGATTTAATTTTCAAACAAGTTGAACCTGAGCTAAAAAAGCTTTAAAAAGCCACTGGGAGGCTTTGAAACAGAGGCTGGATGACCATCTGTCGGTGGTGCTTTGATTGTGCTTTTCCTGCACTTCCAATGCTATGATTCTGTTATTCCAAGACACCAGTCATTTTAACTGGTTATGTATTGCTAAGAGGAGGAAGTCAAATTAAAATTAATACACTTTTAATGAAAACTGGAGTCATTTCATCACACAGGGACACATTCCATATTCAAATAAATGGAAAGAGAAAATAGATCTAATCTTTTCCTAATTGCAGCTTTGAGGGGGAACTTTGAAAAATAATTGCACATTTAATACGCTGTCAGATGTGACAGGCGGGAAGGGATAGGAAAACCAAGCCGAGGCAGAGCATTTTGCGGAATTCCAGGGATACCACGTTGCCTTACAATCATGAAGTGGCCGGAGTTGCCGGCTGAAACACCCGCAGGGCCAAAAAATACATCTCTGGCTATAGAAGAGCAACCTGCCAAGCACAAATCCAATTATCTATCCTTTTAGCCAGTTCAATAGGATGCAGGTTCCTTCAGGAGAGTCTCTTCCTTCAACCTATTTTGGCATCTGCTTATACAACAACTTCAGCTCCCGATCTTTCTTCTGAACCCTTCACTCATTTCTCTGTTGAGGACAGAATTGTGTGTGCTTTACGGAGTCTCCTAAGCAGGCAATAATAATTCCTTATGAATAATTTCTTTAAAAACTCAGTTTTCCTGGGTTCAAAACTGGGAAAATTCCTTTCACTATATACGCAGCAGTAAGGACTCTTTTACTACTGTATGTACTGTATATACTCGAGTATAAGCCGACCTGAATATAAGCCAAGGCACCTAATTTTACCACAAAAAACCCGGGAAAACATTGACTCCGGTATAAGCTGAGGGTGGTAAATTTCAGATATAAAAATAGATACAGTAGAATCACATCCAAGCTAAACGGGCCGACATTGACTCCAGTATAAGCCGAGGGTGGTACATTTCAGAAATAAAAACAGATCCCAATAAAATTACATTAATTGAGGCATCAGTAGGTTAAATGTTTTTGAATATTTACATAAACTCTAATTTAAGATAAGACTGTCCAACTCTGATTAAATCATTACTCTCATCTTCTTCAATGTAAATGCCCTTATGTATCATTTTAATAATAATAGAGTAAAATAATACATGTACAGTAGAGTCTCACTTATCCAACATTTGCTTATCCAACATTCTGGATTATCCAACGCATTTTTGTAGTCAATGTTTTTAATATATCATGATATTTTGGTGCTAAATTCGTAAATACAGTAATTACTACATAGCATTACTGCGTATTGAACTACTTTTATGTCAAATTTGTTGTTTAATCTGATGTTTTGGTGCTTCATTTGTAAAATCATAACCTAATTTAACGTTTAATAGGCTTTTCCTTAATGCCTCCTTATTATCCAGCATATTCGCTTATCCAACATTCTGCTGGCCCATTTATGTTGGATAAGTGAGACTCTACTGTATTGAAAACATTGACTACAAAAATGGCTTGGATAATCTACAAGCTTGGATAAGCAAGGCTTAGATAAGTGAGACTCTACTGTACCAATAAAATTACATTAATCGAGGCATCAGTAGGTTAAATGTTTTTTGAAGACAGTAGAGTCTCACTTATCCAAGCTAAATGGGCCAGCAGAAGCTTGGATAAGCGAATATCTTGGATAATAACTTAATGTTAATGGTTTTAAATTGTATTTATATGTTGATTGTTTCTATTGATTTTATGTTATGTTTTATTTGTTTTGTATAATGTGGCATTGAATTTTTGCTTAAATGTATGTTGTATGCCGCTCTGAGTCCCCTGCGGAGTGAGAAGAGCGGGATAGAAATGAAGTTATCCATTTTATCCAACATTCTGCCGGCCCATTTATGTTGGATAAGAGAGTAGAATATTAAATGCAATACAGTAGAGTCTCACTTATCGAAACATAAATTTATTATTACTTGTATTATTTTCCGGTATTTATTATTATTATTATTACATGTATTATTTTACTCTATCTATATATACAAAAGGATAATGAAATTTCAGCCTACAAAACAACAAAACACCCCACAACCTCTAAAATTGACAGCACAACCCCTCATCCATGCCTCTACGTTCATACAACAAAAAGAAAAGAAAAATAAAGTCCTAATTAGAGGGAGAGGAATAATTGTTTTTATCCAATTGCTGCCAGTTAGAAGTCCAAGCTCTGCCCACTTGGTCTCCTAGCAACCCACTCAGCCCAGGGGACAGGCAGAATTAGGCCTCACTTAGGCCTCTTCCCCATTGCCTATAAAATACAGATTATCTGATTTGAACTGGATTATATGGCAGTGTAGACTCAAGGCCCTTCCACACAGCTATATAACCCTTTACCCTTTACCTTAACTACCACCAACTCCTCAATACTTTATTTCCCATACCACCATACTTCACCACAGCAACGCGTGGCCGGGCACAGCTAGTTATTATTAAAAGGATACATAAGCACATTGACATTGAAGAAGGTGAGAATAATGATTTGATCAGAGTTGGACAATCCTATCTTAAATTAGAGCTTTATGTAAATATTCAAAAAACATTTAACCTACTGATGCCTCAATTAATGTAATTTTATTGGTATGTATTTTTATTTCTGAAATCGAGCACCCTCGGCTTATACTGGAGTCAATGTTTTCCCAGTTTTTTTTGTGGTAAAATTAGGTGCCTTGTCTTATATTCAAGTTGACTTATACTCTTGTATATACAGTAACTCTATCCTCAATTCTCTTCTGACACGATAAATAAGTAAATACAGTAGAGTCTCACCTATCCAACACTTGCTTATCCAACGTTCTGGATTATCCAACGCATTTTTGTAGTTAATGTTTTCAATACATCGTGATATTTTGGTGCTAAATTCGTAAATACAGTAATTACTACATAGCATTACTGTGTATTGAACTACTTTTTCTGTCAAATCTGTTGTATAACATAGTATTTTGCTGCTTAATTTGTAAAATCATAACCTAATCTGATGTTTAATAGGCTTTTCCTTAATCTCTCCTTATTATCCAACATATTCACTTATCCAACGTTCTGCTGGCCCGTTTAGCTTGGATAAGTGAGACTCTACTGTACCGGAAAATAATACAAGTAATAATAAATAGAGTAGAATAATAAATGCAATACAGTAGAGTCTCGCTTATCCAACATAAGGCAAAAATGCCTTGGATAATCCAGAACCTTGGATAAGTGAGACTCTACTGTAAATATATACTTTGCCATGAAGATCTACAAGAGAACATTAATTTTGTCCTACGTATAGTAATAATGACCTTTATTAATTTATGTTGTGCATCGTGAAACTGTTTTCTTTGTCCACATATCTGCTAATGGATTAGAATTTGCAAATTTAATTCATTTCCACACTTTCTTTCTTTGTTCCAAGGAAATTGCAAAATGCAACACTCTCAGATGCCTTTTGTTATATGTGCAGTAGCAAGGACGTGTGTTATTTCATTGAATGGGGACATTAGAAAGGAATACTAGAAAGAAAAAGCAGCTGCAGTCACACATTCCAATCCATTAAGACAATGGATACATGGTGCACTACCTATATTAATGCCGGAAGCATCATTAATATACATAGAACAAAATAAATCTTCTCTGCGAGGGTTTTGAACCCAGAGAAACTGGTTACAGAGCAGCAGATTTATTGTTTCCTGCATCACATCACTCTTTAAGGTGGTGTTTCATTGACAAAAGAGACAACCAGAGCTCGAACGAATATCATCTCTTGAGTGAACAAGCCTTCACTGCTGTTTACCTAATACTCTGAAATACCCAACACTCTGAAATAGATGATGACAGATCAAATGTTCTTGAATCTGCATGAAGGGCTTTGTGATTCTGCACCTCGGAAATGATGAACCTTGTTTGGAGGAGGGAGCACGTATTGTTGCTATGGTAATTATTATTTTTCCCAAGCAGTGTACACTCAGTGCTGATTTCACATTACCAAAGAGCAATTATACCAATTGGAATGCATGCAGGATTGAATGGCTTTGTGTGTCTCTGTGTGTGTGTTTTTAAATGTTCTGCTTTTATTTTTGCACACCCTGAAAACTCAAATGTGCCGGGATTATAGGAGGGGAAAAAGTGGGAGACAGATAGTTCATTACTGGGTTCCCACAAATAAACAAACAAACAAATAAATAAATAAAATAATCTATATTTATTTACTTCATTTACTCGAGTATAAGCCGACCCGAATATAAACCCAGGCATCTAATTTTACCACAAAAAAAAGAATGGGAAAACATTGACTCCAGTATAAGCCGAGAGTGGTAAATTTCAGAAATAAAAATAGATCCCAATAAAATTATGGTAGAGTCTCACTTATCCAACGTTCTGGATTATCCAACGCATTTTTGTAGTCAATGTTTTCAATGCACTGTGATATTTTGGTGCTAAATTCATAAAAACAGTAATTACTACATAGCATTAATGTGTAATGATAGATAATCAATCAATCAATCAATCAATCAATTTATTAATGCTCCGACCAATGGTCATATGCATTCGCAGAGACAACATCAAACAAACATCTATACAAAACACTGTAAAATCCAACACTTAAAAGTAGGATGCAAGCAGGATAAAACATGTAATGAATTACTTTTTCTGTCAAATTTGTTGTATAACATGATGTTTTGGTGCTTAATTTGTAAAATCATAATCTATTTTGATGTTTAATAGGCTTTTTCTTAATCTCTCCTTATTATCCAACATATTCTCTTATCCAACGTTCTGCCAGCCCGTTTTTGTTGGATAAGTGAGACTCTACTGTACATTAATTGAGGCATCAGTAGGTTAAATGTTTTTGAATATTTACAGAAAGCTCTAATTTAAGATAAGACTGTCCAACTCTGATCAAATCATTATTTTCATCTTCTTCAATGTAAATGTGCTTATGTATCCTTTTAATAATAGTAGAGTAAAATAATACATGTAATAATAATAATAAATACAGGAAAATAACACAGGTAGTAATCAATAGAGTAGAATGATAAATGTAATAATAATAATAAATACAGGAAAATAATACATGTAATAATAAATAGAGTAGAATAATAAATGTAATAATAATAATAAATACAGGAAAATAACACAGGTAGTAATAAATAGAGTAGAATAATAAATGTAATAATAATAATAAATACAAGAAAATAATAAAGGTAATAATAAATAGAGTAGAATAATAAATGTAATAATAATAATAATAAATACAAGAAAATAATACATGTAATAATAAATAGAGTAGAATAATAAATGTAATAATAATAATAAATACAGGAAAATAACACAGGTACAGTAGAGTCTCACTTATCCAACATAAACAGGCCAGCAGAATGTTGGATAAGCGAATATGTTGGATAATAAGGAGAGATTAAGAAAAAGCCTATTAAACATCAAAATAGGTTATGATTTTACAAATGAAGCACCAAAACATCATGTTCTACAACAAATTTGAGAGAAAAAGTAGTTCAATACACAGTAATGCTATTTAGTAATTACTGTATTTATGAATTTAGCACCAAAATAGCACGATATATTGAAAACATTGACTACAAAAATGGCTTGGATAATCCAGAGGCTTGGATAAGTGAGGCTTGGATAAGTGAGACTCTACTGTAATAAATACAGGAAAATAATACATTTAATAATAAATAGAGTAGAATAATAAATGTAATAATAATAAGATCAGAGTGAAATAATAAATGTATTAATAATAATAAAAATAGAGTAAAATAAATGTAATACTAGCAACAATAATAGAGAAAAAATAATAAATGCAATAATAAGATCAGAGTGAAATAATAATAATAATACAGTAGAGTCTCACTTATCCAACATAAACGGGCCGACAGAACGTTGGATAAGTGAATATGTTGGATAATAAGGAGGGATTAAGGAGAAGCCTATTAAACATCAAATTACGTTATGATTTTACAAATTAAGCACCAAAACATCATGTTATACAACAAATTTGACAGAAAAAGTAGTTCAATATGCAGGAATGCTACATAGTAATTACTGTATTTACGAATTTAGCACCAAAATATCACAATGTATTGAAAACACTGACTATAAAAATGCATTGGATAATCCAGAACGTTGGATAAGCGAGTGTTGGATAAGTGAGACTCTACTGTAGTGAAATAGTGTATTAAAAGGATACATAAGCACATTTACATTGAAGAAGATGAGAATCATGATTTGATCAGAGTTGAAAAACTAGGCTTATACTCGAGTATATACAGTATTTTGACTCCACGGAGCAGAACCATGGGGTGCTCATCTTGTGGATTAACAGAGACAACAGTCTGGTTGCCCAGCCTTGTGGAGTCTTGGGTCGGATGCTTGGAGATGGGCTGCTTCTCCCCCCCTCCCAGGGAAACTGTCCTTTCGTGGGTCGCGCCGTGGCACTTTTGCCTGCGTGTCATCAGACAGCACCATCTGTCTCTGGCATGAGCGCTAAAAGCAGGCGTCATTCTGCCAGGGAACAATTCTTCTTCTCCAGACTCGGCTGTGAACACAACATGCATCTCACCCATTTATGCAAATCCGTGCGCCTCCCCTCTCTCGGAGAAACAGCCGCATTCTCCCAGAAAGATCCCGCTCAAGGTGGGAAATCATTCCGAATGGGAATACGACATTCCTTGAGGATTGTGGAGATTACGCCAATATTTATACACGTAATAAAAGTGAAAATATGTATTGATGTGTGTGGCGGGGGTGTCCACTTACACAGGCAAGCTCCCACTTCCATAAATAGCTCTAGCTCCCACTACAACAACAACGGCCCTCCCGCCAATGACATTGCAGGTTATAGCGAGCGCCATGAACGTGTCCAAGCGTCCTTCCAATGTCCTCCACAAATACCCTACTGCCCACCATCCAAGTGAAGGCTTTCATACGGGGACAATTTCCTCCTAGATTTTCTGTTTTTCCTCCACCACAGATACCCCAGTGTTTCTATATACAGTAGAGTCTCACTAATCCAAGCCTCGCTTATCCAAGCCTCTGGATCAGGGGTCCCCAAACTAAGGCCCGGGGGCCAGATGCGGCCCTCCAAGGTCATTTACCTGGCCCCCGTCCTCAGTTTTAGACTTAGGGTCACCAAAGTCAGAAATGACTTGAAGGCACACAACAACAATCCTAATTAACTTGACTATCCCATTGGCCAGAAGCAGGCCCACACTTCCCATTGAAATCCTGGTAGGATTATGTAGGTTAAAATTGTTTTTATTTTTAAATATAGTATTGTTTTTTCATTTACTAATATTGTGCTATGGTAATAATATCATATATTGTGTACCTATATACATATAATATTGATAATAATATTATAATGTAATACAATATAATACTAATAATAATACAATATAATAATATTAATTATATATTAAATGTAATATTCTTAATATTACAGTATAGTGGTATAGTACAATATAGTAATATATAATGCTAATATTGTGCTATGCTAATAATATAATATATTGTATGTACATACAACTTGTAAACTACTCTGAGCCCCCTTCAGGATGAGAGTGGGTGGGGTATAAATGTAGTAAACAAACAAACAAACAAACAAACAAATAATTGTTGTTGGGGTTTTTTTGCACTACAAATAAGACATGTATAGTGTGCATAGGAATTTGTGCGGTTTTTTTTTTTCAAATGATAATTCGGCCCCTCAACAGTCTGAGGGACCATGAACCGGCCCTCCACTTAAAAAGTTTGAGGACCCCTGCTCTGGATAATCCAAGCCATTTTTGTAGTCAATGTTTTCAATATATCATGATATTTTGGTGCTAAATTCATAAATACATTAATTACAACATAACATTACTGTGTATTGAACTACTTTTTCTGTCAAATTTGATGTTTTGGTGCTTAATTTGTAAAATCATAACCCAATTTGATGTTTAATAGGCTTTTCCTTAATCCCTCCTTATTATCCAAGATATTCGCTTATCCAAGCTTCTGCCGGCCCGTTTAGCTTGGATAAGTGAGACTCTACTGCAGGGGTCCTCAAACTTTTTAGACCAAGGGCCGGTCCACAATCCTTCAGACTGTTGAGGGGCCGGATTATCATTTGAAAAAAAATACAAACAAATTCCGATGCACACTGCACATGTCTTATTTGTAGTGCAAAAACAACAACCACAAGAACAATACATTATTTAAAAATAAAAACAATTTTAACCAACATACATTTATCAGGATTTCAATGGGAAGTGTGGTCTTGCTTCTGGCCAATGAGATAGTCAAGTTAATTAGGATTGTTGTTGTTGTTGTTGTTGTTGTTGTGTGCCTTCAAGTCATTTCAGACTTTGGGCGAGCCTAAGTCTAAAATTTATTTATTTATTTATTTATTTACTGCATTTATTTACTACATTTGTATCACACCCTTCTCACCCCAAAGGGGACTCAGAGTGGCTTAAAAATTATATGTACATACAATATATTATATTATTAGCATAGCACAATATTAGCATTATATATTGCTATATTGAACTATACCACTATACTGTAATATTATTAGTAATATTATATGTAATATAGAATACATAATTGATATTATTATATGGTATTATTATTAGTGTTATAGTGTATTACATTATAATATTATCAATATTATATGTATATACAATATATTATATTATAAAACCGAGGGCGGGGGCCAGGTAAATGACCTCGGAGGGCCGCATCCGGCCCCCGGGCCTTAGTTTGGGGACCCCTGCTCTACTGTATATACTTTTTATGGAAAAGCTTTTAAAACAAGAAACTAGCTGTGCCCGGCCACGCATTGCTGTGGCATTGTCTGGTGGTGTTGGTGAGAAATTGTTGAGGTAGTGGTGGTATTGAATGTCTGTTGTATGGTTGTCTTTATGTTTAGTATGCACACTGAAGTGGATTATATGGCAGTGTGGAGTCAAGATAATCCAGTTCAAAGCAGATAATATAAGATTCTAAATGGGTTATATAGTTGTGTGGAAGGGCCTTGAGTCTACACTGCCATATAACACAGTTAAAATCTGATAATCTGTGGAAGAGGCCTAAGTGAGGCCTAACTGTGCCTGTCCCCTGGGCTGAGTAGGTTGCTAGGAGACCAAGTGGGTGGAGCTTAGCCTTCAAACCGGCAGCAATTGGATAAAAACTATTATTCCTCTCCCTGTAATTAGGACTTTATTTTTCTTTTCCTTTTTGTTGTATCAACCTAGAGCCATGAATGATGGTTTGTGTTGTCAAATTTCGAGGTTGGGGGGCCTGTAGTTTTGTTGTTTTGTCTGCTGCCCTGATGCTATCACTTTTTTATATATATAGGAGAGAGAAAAACTTAACTATGGGGAATTTACAGTGGAACATTTTGGATAGGAAATAGGTAAGGAAAAAAGGGGAAAGGAAGGGGTAATGGGACATAGAAAGGGGGGAAAAAGGGGGGAGAGGAGATTAAGATAAAGGTGAAGGGAGTAATTGGTCCAACTTTCATCGTTACAGGTTATTCAATTACTGGTTCCTCTGATATTTCCTTACTTACTGGATGGATTTGTTGAATTGTGTATTAGCTACAACAAAGATTTTGTTGTTCCTTAGATAACTTCTTTAATCTATATTCCTTATATTCCTCATAGTATGACCAGTCTGTACATTTTATGGGTTTTCCTTTATGTTGTCTAATCAAGTAGGTTAATGTGTCCATACTATATACTTCTTCCAGTTTACCAAGCCATTCATCAATGCTTGGGATATTCTGTGTTTTCCAATGCTTTGCAAATATAATTCTCGCCGCTGTATTCATGTCCTCGTTTCGGCTAAAGTCCGTGTCTTTGTCGGTTATTCCTAAAAGGTAATACTCCAGCTTAAGAGGGAAGGTCTTTTTGAGTATTTTTTGCACTTCTAAGTGTATATATTTCCAGAATTTATGAGTTTCCTCACATGACCACCATACGTGAAAAAAGGAGCCCACTTGGTCTTTACACTTCCAACAATTATTTTGCACGTTTGGAGACATTAAACCTAATTTTTTTTGGTGTAATATACCACCTGTGAAAAATTTTCAGCCAGTTTTCTTTTAAGTCTGTGGCATATGTATAGTTGAGTTTTTTATACCAAATTTGTTCCCATTCTTCTAATTTAATTTGTCTACCTAGGTTTCTGGCCCATCTTACCATACAATCTTTGATTGCTTCAGTTTCAGTTGACCATTCCAATAGCTTATTGTATAAAACTGTTATACTTTTTTCCCCATTTCTGAGCAACCTGTCCCATACCCCAGTATTTCTGACTCTCTCCATTGGTGTGGAATTTGCATGACCCCGCCCACTGCCTCTCCCCTAACCCTTTCCTATTCTTTTCTATGACACACAGCAAACAGAGGAATTGATCAGCAGCTGAACATACTAGAGAGGTTTGGGGAGAATTCACCAAGATGTATACGAGTTTAGGTACCGGGATGTATAGTTCACCTTCAATCTAAGAGCACTCTGAACTCCACCAGCAATGGACCTGGAACTAACTTGGCACACACAGAACCCCCATCTATCTATATATATAAAGGAGTGATGGCATCACGGCAGTGGACAAAACAACAAAAGTAAACACCCTACAACTTCGAAAATTGACAGCACGACCCCTCATCCATGCCTCTAGGTTGATACAACAAAAAGAAAAGAAAAATAAAGTCCTAATTAGAGGGAGAGGAATAATTGTTTTTATCCAATTGCTGCCAGTTAGAAGGCTAAGCTCCACTCACTTGGTCTCCTAGCAACCCACTCAGCCCAGGGGACCCTTTACCTTAACTACCACCAATTCCTCAATACTTTATTTCCCATACCACCATACTTTGCCACAGCAACGCGTGGCCGGGCACAGCTAGTCTATATATATAAAAGGGTAATGGAATCATGGCACTGGACAAAACAACTAAACTAAATGCCCCACAACCTTGAAAATTGACAGCACAACCTCTCATCCACGCCTCTACGTTCATACAACAAAAAGAAAAGAAAAATTAAGTCCTAGCCACAGCAACGCGTGGCCGGGCACAGCTAGTCTATATATATAAAAGGAGAATGGCATTGCTCCACTGGGCAAAACAACAAAACTAAAGGCCCCCCAACCTAGAAAATTGACAACACAACCTCTCATCCACATCTCTACGTGCTTACAGCCAGGCTTTGAAACAACAAGGCTATTCACTGCAATTCCAGTTGGCCACAGCAACGTGTGGCAGGGCACAGCTAGTATATATATAAAAATGTTCTGACCATTTCTAATTTAAACAAAACAGCAAAACTACACATCCCAAAACCATGAAACTTGGCAACAAAAGACATGGTCCTCTCCGCAATGTTTAGACAGCCAAACGAGGGGAAAAAAACCAACTGGAAGTCCCTCAAAATCCCAAAAAACAGGAAAACTCCATGTGCGCATGTGCCAAACAGCCCCCACCCTTGGAACAGACTTGCATGCAAGGGAGCTATGCGCAACCATCCCAACCATCGGGAAAGCCGGATTGCGTGATGCAAGGGAGGAGGACAGTATTTTCAAGCTATTAAAACACTAGCTTTGCCCGGCCACACGTTGCTGTGGCTTATGGGAATCCTTTGTTGGCCAGGTGGAATAGCAGTGAATAGCCTTGCAGTCTCAAAGCCTGGCCGTTTTCTGGAGTAGCTGGAGCTTTTTGTTGTATAAACGTAGAGGCATGGATGAGGGGTTGTGCTGCCAAGTTTAGTGTTTCTGGGATGTGTAGTTTTGTTGTTTTGTCCTAGGCCGAAATTTCATTACCCTTTTTATATATATAGATTTCCGACAGGAACATGGCCAAAAGGACATGGGGGAGGTAGAGCGAACAACCACAATCCCTAATGGGACTAGAATTGAATTGTGGGAGTCGGGGTTAATCCGGTATGATGTGAGTTCACCCACAAGCTTATGCATTTTGTACAATTAATTTTTTTTACTTTTTCAAATAACCCAGGCAACGCTAGCATAGCTATAAATTTGGTTTAACTTCTGGAACTTAACTGGACGTCCTAGAATCTCCTGGGATGAAATTGGACCTTTCTGCAGAAGAATTAAGGAAACACTGTCAACAATTATCATCTGTTTTGGATGGCTTTCAAATTTGTGCATGTGAATCTAAAGGCAGAAAGAACATGACTAAAATGAAAACCTATCAAAATGTGAGATTTCTGCCCGGGAAATGACAACTCTTCCAAAATAACTATGCAGGTTTTCCCATTAACCTTAGCTAGACTTTTTAGCACAACTGAATCCATTATGTTGAAAAGTCATACTAGCTGTTGTTCTCGCTGTATTTCCTTTGTCTGAAAATCTGGCTATACAAATGTGGCAACCCGGCTACAGCTCCTTTATGTAAAGTTTCAACCTTTAGTCAAAACATCAGTGACACATTTTGCCCTCCATTTCCTAATGGAACATTATGCATAGCTTGGTATTTTCAAGCAATCTGCAATTCTGTTGGGCTTTTACTACCTTACTTAATTTCTGAGTAAAAGGCGTTTTTCTGCATGACGCAGATGCCAGGGTCTATTTTCTGAATACATTTCTTGCGATATAAAATGGTTTGAAATGTCATCTGCTGTGATGATATTCCTCACTCTTTTTTTTCAAGCACTAAATTGCTCTAGTTCTGATAATCAAACTTCTCCCAGTTCAAGTTTGTCACATCTATTACTGACTTTTCTTTAAACTTGGGATATATCTGCACTGTGAAGGTATAATACCGTATATACTCGAGTATAAGCCGACCCGAATATAAGCCGAGGCACCTGATTTTATCACAAAAAACTGGGATAACTTATTGACTCAAGCCAAGGGTGGGAAATGCAACAGTTATGGGTCAATTTCAAAATAAAAATAGATACCAATAAAATTTCATTAATCGAGGCATCAGTAGGTTAAATGTTTTTGAATATTTACTGTATTTCAAAGAAAAGCAATAAACTAGCTCTATAAGCGGAAAAGTAGGGGCAACACAAACAATATGATGTCAACAATAACCTAATAATAATAATAATAACAACAACAACAACAACAACTTCATTTGGATCCCACCCTATCTCCCCATGGGGACTCAGGCCGGCTTCCAACATAGTAGCAGGCAAACATTCAATGCTTATATAAACAATGCAGAGCTAGATATAGATCTATAATTATAGATACTAATTTCACATATGCATTTCCCCCTGAAACGTTTGTAAATCCCTCTGTGTGTGTGTGTGTGTGCATTTCCCCTACAATATTTGCAAACCCTATATATATATATACTAGCTGTGCCCGGCCACGCATTGCTGTGGCTAGGACTTAATTTTTCTTTTCTTTTTGTTGTCTGAACATAGAGGCATGGATGAGAGGTTGTGCTGTCAATTTTCAAGGTTGTGGGGCATTTAGTTTAGTTGTTTTGTCCGGTGCCGTGATTCCATTACCTATATATATATTTATATCTTCATATCTATCTAGACGTGTCTATATATATATTTGTGTGTTCATTTCCCCCCTGTAATATTTCCAAGCTCTATATATAGGTAGGTAAGAATATATTAATATCTATCCAGACATCTCTCTTTATATAGATATTTGCAGAGACTTGCAAACATATGAGGGTAAATTCATATATAAAAATAACGTATATGTATGGCTACAGATACACAGGCACATAGATCTATATGTATAAAGGATTTGCAAAGACCTGCAAACATATGAGGGGAAAATTCATATAAAAAATTAATGTATATAGATAGATACACATATAAAGGTACATAGAGATTGCAAAAGCTTGCAAGGGATTAATACCTATAGGAGAGTTTAAAAATATTTAAGGGGAAAACACTTTCATAAGATTAATGAATATACAGTAGAGTCTCACTTATCCAACATTCGCTTATCCAACGTTCTGGATTATTCAACGCATTTTTGTAGTAAATGTTTTCAATACATTGTGATATTTTGGTGCTAAATTTGTAAATACTACGTAGCATTACTGCATATTGAACTACTTTTTCCGTCAAATTTGTTGTATAACATGATGTTTTGGTGCTTAATTTGTAAAATCATAACCCAATTTGATGTTTAATAGGCTTCTCCTTAACCTCTCCTTATTATCCAACATATTCGCTTATCCAACGTTCTGCCGGCCCATTTATGTTGGATAAGTGAGAATCTACTGTATATTTTTCTTCCTGCAAGGGTGTTTCTCTTTTCAAAACATTCCCTTGATTAAGATGGAGGGAGGCTTTGCAATAGTAAACACACTGATAAGGGGGGAGAAGAGAGAAAGAGATCACATATTGCAAGCAATCGCCTGCAGGCTTTGCAAAAGTAAACACAGTGAGTGAGAAGGAGCAAAAGGATACATTGTAACAAAGAAGTGTTTGTCCAGTTTGGTAAAAAAGATGATGAAGTTACAGATACAAATGAGAATGTTGAAGAGGCTGATGCGTGTGTTTGTACATTACTGATTGCAGGTCAGTTGAGATCTTGCTCTGTTCTAGTTTGTGTCTGCCTAGAGTGAAAGCCAAGCCTGTGTTCGTCTGCAATTCTGTTTTGTCTTGTACAGTAAAGCTTTGTATATATTTTTAACATAGTTTCTGACGTCTCTTCATTCTGCGCTCCATTGACAACATACAACTGCTGCTATGCTGCGATTTACTCTGACAGTGATAAGGGAGGAGAAGAGAGAAATAGATCATATATTGGAAGCAATAGCCTGCAGGCTTTGCAAAAGAAAACACAGTGATAAGGGAGGAGAAGAGAGAAATAGATCACATATTGCAAGCAATAGCCTGCAGGCTTTGCAAAGGAAAACACAGTGATAAGGGAGGAGAAGAGAGAAATAGATCATATATTGCAAGCAATAGCCTGCAGGCTTTGCAAAGGAAAACACAGTGATAAGGGAGAAGAGAGAAATAGATCATATATTGGAAGCAATAGCCTGCAGGCTTTGCAAAGGAAAACATAGTGATAAGGGAGGAGAAGAGAGAAATAGATCACATATTGCAAGCAATAGCCCGCAGGCTTTGCAAAGGAAAACACAGTGATAAGGGAAGAGAAGAGAGAAATAGATCACATATTGCAAGCAATAGCCTGCAGGCTTTGCAAAAGAAAACACAGTGATAAGGGAGGAGAAGAGGGAAATAGATCACATATTGCAAGCAATAGCCTGCAGGCTTTGCAAAAGAAAACACAGTGATAAGGGAGGAGAAGAGAGAAATAGATCATATATTGGAAGCAATAGCCTGCAGGCTCTGTTGCCAGCCTTTACCTTGACCGGATTATAAGCCGGGGGAGGCTATTTCATCTTATAAATAAGGGCTGAAAAACTCAGCTTATCTTCGAGTATATATGGTAATCATTGGAGAACAAATTTTCCAGGACTAGTGATAAATCCTTTTAATTCAAAAAGAAATCAAGTGAACAGCGGAGCTATAAAAACAGTCGAGGACCACATGCAGCTTCATCTATTCCTGCAGCAAAGCATTCTGTGTTGGTTGTTTAGATAAAATGGAAAATGATCTCGAGAAGATTAGCATGGCCCTTGTGTAATTATATTCTGACTGTTGCGAGGAAACTCAAATCCAAACATCCTTGACTAGACTTTCCTTCTAATTGTGTCTGATTGCAGTGCATCCTTCACATACTCTGTAAATCACCCTCAGATGAGCCGAATGGGGCCTTTTCCTGAACTGGCGTAGAGTCTGGGAGAAAAGATAGAACGGTGACGCACAAAGATTTGCTCTTTTCTCAGAACCAGTGCGGTTCTGTCAGGTACATTTCCATTACAAAGGTTAGGTTGCGATGCTTCGGAACAGCATCGGATGGAAATGTATTATCGAGAGGGGAAAGTGGTGTCGTGATTACAATTGCCGTACTGAAGAATAGAGCTCTTATTCGTGTAAGGTAACAGATCACAAAAGGTTGCGTATGGGAAAATTACAAGAAATTATTGAGAAGATTTTAAAAAAGCAGGAGAGGAGCCATGTTATAATGGAACCAGGGCTTTCAGGGTTGATGCACAGAAACAAGGATCTCATTGGTCGCCTTCTGAATCCCTGTTTACTTTTACAGACGGGGAGCAGGTATAGATTTTTATCTGGCTTCTCAGCTTTACCTGCTATTATTTATTTATTTATTTATTTGCAGTATTTTTATTCCGCCCTATATACACATAGGGCAAACATTCAATGCTCATATACACATAGAACCAAGACAGAGACAGACGCAGAGGCAATTTAATAATTTAATAATATGAACTATTTTTAGATCACTCGGTCTCGGATGGCTATTAAGGTCCATTTATTTATTTACAGTATTTATATTCCGCCCCACTCACCCCGAAGGGAACTCAGGGAGGATCACATTATATACACATAGAGCAAACATTCGATGCCCATATACACATAGAACCAAGACAGAGACAGACGCAGAGGCAATTTAATAATATGAACTATTTTAAGATCACTCGGTCTCGGATGGCTATTAAGGTCCATTTATTTATTTACAGTATTTATATTCCGCCCTACTCACCCCGAAGGGGACTCAGGGCGGATCACATTATATACATATAGGGCAAACATTCAATGCCCATATACACATAGAACAGAGACAGAGGCAGAGGCAATTTAATAATTTAATAATATGAATTATTTTTAGATCACTCGGTCTCTGATGGCTATTAAGGTCCATTTCGTTATTTACAGTACAGTAGAGTCTCACTTATCCAACACTCGCTTATCCAACGTTCTGGATTATCCAACGCATTTTTGTATTCAATGTTTTCAATATATTGTGATATTTTGGTGCTAAAATCGTAAATACAGTAATTACTACATAGCATTACTGCGTATTGAACTACTTTTTCTGTCAAATTTGTTTTCTAACATGATGCTTTGGTGCTTAATTTGTAAAATCATAACCTAATTTGATGTTTAATAGGCTCTTCCTTAATGCCTCCATATTATCCAACATATTTGCTTATCCAACATTCTGCCGGCCTGTTTATGTTGGACAAGTGAGACTCTACTGTATTTATATTCCGCCCTACTCACCCCGAAGGGGACTCAGGGTGGATCACATTATATACATACAGGGCAAACATTCAATGCCCATATACACATAGAACCAAGACAGAGACAGAGGCAGAGGCAATTTAATAATTTAATAATATGAACTATTTTTAGATCACTCGGTCTTGGATGGCTATTAAGGTCCATTTAGTTATTTACAGTATTTATATTCCGCCCTTCTTTCTCACCCCGAAGGGGACTCAGGGCGGATCACATTATATACACATAGAGCAAACATTCAATGCCCATATACACATAGAACCGAGACAGAGACAGACGCAGAGGCAATTTAATAATTTAATAATATGAACTATTTTTAGATCACTCGGTCTCGGATGGCTATTAAGGTCCATTTAGTTATTTACAGTATTTATATTCCGCCCTACTCACCCCGAAGGGGACTCAGGGCGGATCACATTATATACATATAGGGCAAACATTCAATACCCATATACACATAGAACAGAGACAGAGGCAGAGGCAATTTAATAATTTAATAATATGAATTATTTTTAGATCACTCGGTCTCTGATGGCTATTAAGGTCCATTTCGTTATTTACAGTACAGTAGAGTCTCACTTATCCAACACTCGCTTATCCAACATTCTGGATTATCCAACGCATTTTTGTATTCAATGTTTTCAATATATCGTGATATTTTGGTGCTAAAATCGTAAATACAGTAATTACTACATAGCATTACTGCGTATTGAACTACTTTTTCTGTCAAATTTGTTTTCTAACATGATGCTTTGGTGCTTAATTTGTAAAATCATAACCTAATTTGATGTTTAATAGGCTCTTCCTTAATGCCTCCTTATTATCCAAGATATTCGCTTATCCAAGCTTCTGCCGGCCCGTTTAGCTGGGATAAGTGAGACTCTACTGTATTTATATTCCGCCCTACTCACCCCGAAGGGGACTCAGGGTGGATCACATTATATACATATAGGGCAAACATTCAATGCCCATATACACATAGAACCAAGACAGAGACAGAGGCAGAGGCAATTTAATAATGTAATAATATGAACTATTTTTAGATCACTCGGTCTTGGATGGCTATTAAGGTCCATTTAGTTATTTACAGTATTTATATTCCGCCCTTCTTTCTCACCCCGAAGGGGACTCAGGGCGGATCACATTATATGCACATAGGGCAAACATTCAATGCCCATATACACATAGAACCAAGACAGAGACAGAGGCAGAGGCAATTTAATAATTTAATAATATGAACTATTTTTAGATCACTCGGTCTTGGATGGCTATTAAGGTCCATTTAGTTATTTACAGTATTTATATTCCGCCCTACTCACCCCGAAGGGGACTCAGGGCGGATCACATTATATACACATAGGGCAAACATTCAATGCTCATATACACATAGAACCAAGACAGAGACAGACGCAGAGGCAATTTAATAATTTAATAATATGAACTATTTTTAGATCACTCGGTCTCGGATGGCTATTAAGGTCCATTTATTTATTTACAGTATTTATATTCCGCCCCACTCACCCCGAAGGGAACTCAGGGAGGATCACATTATATACACATAGAGCAAACATTCAATGCCCATATACACATAGAACCGAGACAGAGACAGACGCAGAGGCAATTTAATAATTTAATAATATGAACTATTTTTAGATCACCCGGTCTCGGATGGCTATTAAGGTCCATTTAGTTATTTACAGTACAGTAGAGTCTCACTTATCCAAGCCTCGCTTATCCAACGTTCTGGATTATCCAACGCATTTTTGTAGTCAATGTTTTCAATATATCGTGATATTTTGGTGCTAAAATCGTAAATACAGTAATTACTACATAGCATTACTGCGTATTGAACTACTTTTTCTGTCAAATTTGTTTTCTAACAAATGGCAGACAAGTGGGAAAGGATAGCCCAATAATTGCCTCTATTACCAGTCTCTGCCAACGGTTGTTGGCACCTGCTAAGCTACAAGAAGGATATACCGCTCATCCCTGGTTTACAATGCGCGGTGTGTTAGCAAGAGGGCTGCTCTTAATTAGACATAATTAGAACTCCACGTTTTAATCTGTCTATAACTAATTGATTTGATTCATTGCAGTGGCTAATCGATGAAGGCTTTTAGCTGTAATTCATATTTTTTTTTGCCACGTCTGGAGGAATGCAAAGACTCCTGCAGTGAAACTGGAGAAATGGTATACCTGAACACCTTTAAAGGTGCTTTCTTCGAACCCTAGTTCTCCTTTCGGCACATGCAGCCATTTTGGAATATATGCCACCTTGGTACGAGGGCTATGGATAAAGTAGATTACGTTTTGAAATTAAAAATGAACAAAGCATAGGAGAAAACATTTACCATATGCAGTTGAAAGCCAGACCCAAATACCACTTCTCAACATAGTCGCCATTCAAATCTAGGCACTTATCATAGCGATGGATGAGCTTGGCAACTCCTTCCCCACAAAACTCTGCCACTTGCGTCCTCAAAAAGTATTGGAGAAAACATTTACCATATGCAGTTGAAAGCCAGACCCAAATACCACTTCTCAACATAGTCGCCATTCAAATCTAGGCACTTATCATAGCGATGAATGAGCTTGGCAACTCCTTCCCCACAAAACTCTGCCACTTGCGTCCTCAAAAAGTATAGGAGAAAACATTTACCATATGCAGTTGAAAGCTAGACCCAAATACCACTTCTCAACATAGTCGCCATTCAAATCTAGGTACTTATCATAGCGATGAATGAGCTTGGCAATTCTTTCCCCACAAAACTCTGCCGCTTGCGTCCTCAACCCCTTGAAATCTAGGCCCTTCTCATAGCGATAAAAGAGTTTGGAAAATCCTTCCCCACCAAACTTTGCCACTTGGCTTGCGTCCTCAACCAGGCGGGCGTCCCTTCCCGCAGCTGTGCATGTGCATGCACTCAACTTTCCCCCATGCTTGTCCTGGATCGCTCTTCTGTTTTGCAAATGCTTGCAAGGAAGGTTATGGCAACCATTTTTTGATACAGGAAAGGTGTGCTTCTTGCAAAACCTTAGAAGAGCGATCCAGGACGGGCATGGGGGAAAGTTGAGCGCATGCACATGCGCAGCTGCGGGAAGGGACGCCCGCCTGGTTGAGGACGCAAGCCAAGTGGCAAAGTTTGGTGGGGAAGGACTTTTATTCTCTTTTAAACTCTTTTATTGCTATGAGAAGTGCCTAGATTTCAACGAGGACTATGTTGAGAAGTGGTATTTGGGTCTGGCTTTCAATTGCATATGGTAGATGTTTTCTCCTATACTTTATTCATTTTTAATTCCAAAACGGAATCTACTTTCTGGATAGCCCTTGTATAAGGTATAATAATACACTGGGTTGTTGTGCCATGTTCCAGAAGCATTCTCTCCTGACGTTTCGCCCACATCAATGGCAGGCATCCTCAGAGGTTGTGAGGTAATCTCTGAGGATGCCTGCCATAGATGTGGACGAAACGTCAGGAGAGAATGCTTCTGGAACATGGCCATACAGCCCGGAAAATGCACAACAACCCAGTGATTCCAGCCATGAAAGTCTTCCAACAACATATAATAATACATATTATAGTGACTATGATATAATGGTTATCATGCCGCACAATTCAGACAATAACGTCTCCGCTTACTCAACCAACTATCTCCATTACGAAAAATAGTCTCTCAGTTTGGATACAACTGAAAAATGTCAATTAGAGATTATGATCAACAATGGTTCCTATCAGCCGAGGGAGCAGTGATCTGTTGCTCTTATGCACATCTCCTCAGACATTTAGTACGATATTTATTCTCGGCAGGTAGAAATATCCCTTCTGTGGAGAATATTTCCTTTTCAACACAAAGCCATTTACCTAATAGAAAGACAACCCTGTGGCTTCCAGTTTTGTGAATGCACAGTGAAAGAGTTTACTACATTTACAGTGTAATCCTCTTATGTGTCTAGTTAGAAGAAAGACTTACTGAGTTCAATGACATATATAAAGGCGTGCACAGGAATTCATGTTACGTATAGGTTGGGAGAGACCCCAGATGGAGCCCTGAAGTGTTAAATGTCACTAGGCCATTAATGCCCGGCGCTGTCTGTGAGCCTTCTTAGGCTGACCTTGTGGATAACATGACAGGTATCTCAGGCGCTATGTGTCAGAAGCAGTTATGTACTATGAAGAAATGTAGTTATTATTTTTGTAAATAAGCCTTTTGTAATGATAAAGATTGGACTCTGCTTCGTAAGCTCTAAATTCTTTACAATCACATGGCACTTCATGCTCTGCTTGCTGTGAGCTGAATGCTCAAACTATAAGTATCCTGCTTTTGTGTTTTGGATGCTCTGTGAGCCTTCTTAGGCTGACCTTGTGGATAACATGACAGGTATCTCGGGCGCTATGTGTCAGACACAGTTATTTACTATGAAGAAATGTAGTAGTTATTTTTGTAAATAAGCCTTTTGTAATGATAAAGATCGAACTCTGCTTCGTAAGCTCTAAATTCTTCACATGGCACTTCATGCTCTGCTTGCTGTGAACTGAATGCTCAAACTATAAGTATCCTGCTTTTGTTTTTTGGATGCTCTGTGTTTAACTGATAGTGGTTTTTTATATCCAATGTGTTGATTGCTTGGGTTTTAATAATGCTGTACTTACTTGGTTTTATCTTGTTTTTAGTTATGTTGGTGCTAATCCATGAAATATGTAGTATTTGAAGGGCATATCCTGACATCAATATTTGCAGCATTTTAATGTTTTAATGCTTTATATAGGGTTTTAATGGCATGTTTTATATTGTATTTGATGGTCTGGCTTTTGTGTATTTGTTTGTTTGTCTTGCATGCGAAAGACCTATGGTCTAAGCATTAAATAAATTTGGTACATTTGGCTTTTGGATGCTCTGTGAGCCTTCTTAGGCTGACCTTGTGGATAACATGACAGGTATCTCGGGCGCTATGTGTCAGACACAGTTATTTACTATGAAGAAATGTAGTAGTTATTTTTGTAAATAAGCCTTTTGTAATGATAAAGATTGAACTCTGCTTCATAAGCTCTAAATTCTTTACAGTCACATGGCACTTCATGCTCTGCTTGCTGTGAGCTGAATGCTCAAACTATCCTGGTTTTGTATCTTGGATGCTCTGCTGTATTGTTTGGGGAATTTCCCTAACAGAAAATCCTTCTGTCCTACATGCTTTGCGACTGAGACTGGAGCTGATATATTATGCTGAACCTCTTCACACTTTATAAAATCTTTACAAGTCGAATGGATGATCGAGACTCATCATTTTTGTTTGGGAGTCTTCAGACTCTCAGCATGGCCCCCTGCTTTCTATATCTCAGAGAAATTGGGGAAGTGTTATTTTCATTAAATCACTAGCTCTGCCCGGCCACGCAATGCTGTGGAAAATTGTGGTGGTGTTGGAAATAAAGTACTGAAGAATTGGCGGTAGTTGGCCTGCAGTTTGCTAGGCCACCTTGGTCTCTGAGAGAGTAAACTGCCACTTTCACCGACCTCTCTGTGTCCTTGGGCAATGGGGATGGCTGGATGGCCATCTGTCGGGGGTGCTTTGAATGCAATTTCCTTCTTCTTGGCAGGGGGTTGGACTGGATGGCCCATGAGGTCTCTTCCAACTCTACTATTCTATGATTCTACGATTCTATGATTCTATGCATGTTGGTGGGGGGGAGTGTGTGACTCGCGCACTGTGTCCTGCATTGCGCATGCGCAGATGGGCTTTTCTTGTTTTTTGGGTTTTTTCGGGCCATGGTTCTGTCCTTGATGTTCGATTTTGTTGTCGGAACCTAGCAGCAAGGATGGTGGGTTGTGTTGGCAAGTTTCGTGGTTCTGGGTCGTGTAGTTTTTTTCTCTACTTTTAGGTAGAGAAACGTAATAATACCAATAATAATAGAGAAAAATAATAAATGTAATAATACCAATAATAATAGAGAAAAATAATAAATGTACCATATATTCTCGAGTATAAGCTGACCCAAATATAAGCCAACCAGGACCCTCACCCGAGTATAAGCCGAGGGGGGCTTTTTCAGTCTTAAAAAAAGGGCTAAAAACTACAGAATTTTTCATTTCGATCTAGGTTCAAATCCTCACTTGCCCAAGAAACGCAAAAGATTCTTTTGTGCCAGCCATATTCTCCCAGCCTTATTACTTTGCATTTCGTACCCTGTACACAATCCACTAGAGAAGTAAAGGCAGTCAAAAATAATACGAAATAAAACAGATTCACAAAGACCCCCTACTGTAACCTATTTATTGATGAGGGGGAAATCCCGGGCCCATTCTCCAGGCAATGGCTGATGGACCACCTCTAGGACAATGGCTCATTTCTGAGCCCATGGTGCCCCTGTTTATATCCCTGAAAGGTTTTGTGTTTGCTTCCAGGGCTGGCAAGGCGTTGGGGACATTCTGCTCGCCATCCCTGCCAGATGGGAAGCCGCCAAAGCTGCTGCTTTCTTCCAAGTCTCAGGACTGTTTTCTTGTACGGAGGGGGCCTATAAGTTCTCTGTTGAACCTCAATGAACAATCCCAAATCATATGTCTCAGCAACCCACTGGATGCGTTTCTTTGCCTTCTGGTTGATCCATCTGTTGAAGAATCTCTTCCATATAATAACAGTGTCTATTATATATTAGATTACCGTATATACTCGAAGATAGGCCGGGTTTTTCAGCCCTTTTTATGAGCTGAAAAAGCCTCCCTCAGCTTATAATTGGCGGCAGTGGAGCCCGGAGGCCCTTGCTTGCAAAATATGACATATTTATCTCTCATCTTACCCTCTCTTATCAGTGTTTACTTTTACAAAGCCTTCCTCGCTCTTAACCAAGGGAACTTTTTGAAAAGGGAAAGAAGCCCTTGCAAGTCAGGAAGAAGAGTACCATGTTTCCCTGAAAATAAGACAGTGTCTTATATTAATTTTTGCTCTCAAAGATGCGCTAGGTCTTATTTTCAGGGGATGTCTTATTTTTCCATGAAGAAAAATTAATATTTATTGTTGAACAAAAAATGAACATTTGTTATATACTGTACAACACAGGCCAGCATAACCAGGAAAACTGTGAATCCTATCAAGAATTTCATGTTACTACCATTATTTTCATGTAAAACAATCTATGGTACTATGTACATTTACTGATCCTGCATGCTCTGGTGTTCTGTTTGGCGGGCATGCTTCCAAATAAAAACTTTGCTAGGACATACTTTCAGGGGAGGACTTATATTTAGCAATTCAGCAAAACCTTGACTAGGTCTTATTTTCGGGGAAACAGGGGGTATATATATATATATATATATATATACACCCCCATTAATCTTATAAAAGCATTTTCCCCTGAAATATTTGTTAATCTCTGCTACAGATATATAAGCATTTCCCCCTGCAAGCCATTGCAATCCCTATGTACCTATATATCTGTATCTATGTGTATATATATTTTTTTATTTTTTCCGCTCACATGTTTGCAAGTCTTTGCAAATCCTATATACATATAGATATCTAGAGATTTCCATGTACCTATATATCTGTATCTATGTGTATATATTATTTTATATATGAATTTTCTGCTCACATGTTTGCAAGTCTTTGCAAATCCTATACAGATATAATTATCTATATACAGAGAGATGTCTAGATAGATATATATGAATATAGATATATAGGCCTTGCAAATATTGCAGGGGAAATGCACACACACACAGAGATTTCTAGATAGATGTAAACATAAATATATAGGGCTTGCAAATATTGCCTGAGGAAAATGCACATATATAGAGAGAGGATTTGCAAACGTTTCAGTGGGAAATGCATATGTGAAATTAGTATGCCTTTTGTCTTTGTCTTTCTACTTTTACATCTTTGTGTGCTGTGTGTATTGAGATCTCTCTCTGCTTGTGTGTCAGGAGAGATGTAGTGATTGGAGATCTTTCCCTCTCTTCCAAACCCAAGAAGAGATGGGGTTAGTTAGTATAGTCAGTTCTTGACTATTTCGAACCCAAAAAGAGATGGGGTTAGTTAGTAGACCCAGTTCTTGACTATTTAGAAAGGTAGATATTATTTTTGTAAATCAACCTTTTGTGATTTTAAAGATTGAACCCTGGATCTTTGCCTCCTAAGCTCTACATTCTTTGTAGCCACATGACACTTCATGCTCTGCTTGATGAACTGAATGCTCAACTATAGTTATCCTGTTTTTACATGTAGTGATTGAAGATCTTTCCCTCTCTTTTGAACTCAAAAAGAGATGGGGTTAGTTAGTATAACTGAGGCTCAGTCCTTGACTATTTAGAAATGTAGATAATATTTTTGTAAATCAACCTTTTGTGATTTTAAAGATTGAACCCTGGATCCTCCTAAGCTCTACATTCTTTACAGCCACATGACACTTCATGTTCTGCTTGATGAACTGAATGCTCAACTATAGTTATCCTGTGTTTACATGTAGTGATAGGAGATCTTTCCCTCTCTTTCGAACCCAAGAAGAGATGGGGTTAGTTAGTATAGCTCAGACCGAGTTCTTGACTATTTAGAAATGTAGATATTATTTTTGTAAATCAATATTTTGTGATTTGAAAGATTGAACCCTGGATCTTTGCCTCCTAAGCTCTACATTCTTTACAGCCACATGACACTTCATGCTCTGCTTGATGAACTGAATGCTCAACTATAGTTATCCTGTGTTTACATGTAGTGATAGGAGATCTTTCCCTCTCTTTCGAACCCAAGAAGAGATGGGGTTAGTTAGTATAGCTCAGACCGAGTTCTTGACTATTTAGAAATGTAGATATTATTTTTGTAAATCAATATTTTGTGATTTGAAAGATTGAACCCTGGATCTTTGCCTCCTAAGCTCTACATTCTTTACAGCCACATGACACTTCATGCTCTGCTTGATGAACTGAATGCTCAACTATAGTTATCCTGTGTTTACATGTAGTGATAGGAGATCTTTCCCTCTCTTTCGAACCCAAAAAGAGATGGGGTTAGTTAGTATAGCTCAGACCGAGTTCTTGACTATTTAGAAATGTAGATATTATTTTTGTAAATCAATATTTTGTGATTTGAAAGATTGAACCCTGGATCTTTGCCTCCTAAGCTCTACATTCTTTACAGCCACATGACACTTCATGCTCTGCTTGATGAACTGAATGCTCAACTATAGTTATCCTGTGTTTACATGTAGTGATTGAAGATCTTTCCCTCTCTTTTGAACCCAAAAAGAGATGGGGTTAGTTAGATAGCTCAGACCCAGTTCTTGACTATTTAGAGATGTAGTAAATAAATCTTTTGTGATTTTAAAGATTGAACTCTGTACCTTTGCCTCCCAAGCTCTATATCCTTTGTAGCCACATGGCACTTCACGCTCTGCTTGCTGTGAGCTGAATGCTCAACTATAAGTATCTGGTCTTTGCATATTTTTGATAGTTTTCCCTAACACCCAGAAAAGTACATTAATTCACACTCAATTGTATGATCACAGATGTCAGCATAGAAATAAAACCCTAGTTTTGTAGTCAGCGGGAATGTAGAAGTCACCATTTGCCTACAGCACTCAGGGGTGATGAACAGGCCGTATCTTCAAAATATCGACCTGTTCTGTCATGAATGGCCTTGGGCTGTTTTCCACCAAGTACAAATATACACAGAGCTAATATGAAATCCAGTTAACTCACTCGACTTCAATATTAATTATTGAAGTACCCAAGGGCAGCTCTCTTCCTTATATAGACGACGTATGACAGTGATGTTTGCTTCTCTTCAAAGTGGCCTATTAAAAGCTGTTTTAATCAGTGCCATTTTTTTCTCATAATGCAGAGAGCGCAGCAAGAATATTTTGTCCAATTACTGAAGACATCTGTATTAATTTTATTAAGCAGGCCGTACGACTGCTTTTATCAGACAAACATATTTTCTGTAAAAAAAAAAAGGGCTGGAACAGAGCTGGTGCTAATGTTCAAAACAAGCAATTTGTGATTACCATGCATTACGGACTTCATTTCTAGGCACACTTTGTACATTTTTAGGACAGTAACCTAGACGGCAAAGAACAAGTGAGGACATTGCAGGATATGATCAGTCTCTTATCAGAGTATATTCATTTTACAGGAGAAGCACAACATCATTATCATCATCATTATGAATTTATTACCGGCCTCTCTCCCTGCGGAATAATATGTTAGTGTGGTTTTCATTTTTCAAAGCAGTATTATTTTCTCAGACACATATAACTAGGTGTCTTAGGTGTCTGGCTCCTTTTTAAAAGGAGCAAAATAATTACTGTATATACTCGAGTATAAGCCTAGTTTTTCAGCCCTTTTTTTAGGACTAAAAAAGCCCCCCTCGGCTTATACTCAGGTCCTGGTGTGCTTATATTCAGGTCGGCTTTTACTCAAGTATATATGGTATATTTATTATTTTTCTCTATTATTATTGGTATTGTTACATTTATTATTTTTCTCTATTAATTATTATTATTACATTTATTATTTTACTCTGTTATTATTGTTACTTTAACATTTATTTTACTCTATTTTTTATTATTATTATTATTACATTTATTATTTTACTCTATTTATTATTACATTTATTATTTTACTCTATTTATTATTATATTTATTATTTTACTCTATTATTACATGTATTATTTTGCTGCATTTATTATTATTATTATTATTATATTATTTCACTATTATTATTAAAAGGATACATAAGCACATTTACATTGAAGAAGATGAAAATACAGTAGAGTCTCACATATCCAACATTCTGGATTATCCAACACATTTTTATAGTCAATGTTTTCAATACATCGTGATATTTTGGTGCTAAATTCGTAAATACAGTAATTACTATATAGCATTACTAAGTACTGAACTACTTTTTCTGTCAAATTTGTTGCTAAACATGATGTTTTGATGCTTAATTTGTAAAATTCCTTTATTTTATCACTTTTAAACTTATTTATTATGCAATGCTTTTGACACAAAATAAATAAATAAATTTGTAAAATCATAATCTAATTTGATGTTTAATAGGCTTTTCCTTAATGCCTCCTTATTATCCAACATATTCACTTATCCAACATTCTGCTGGCCCGTTTATGTTGGATAAGTGAGACTCCACTGTAATGATTTAATCGGAGTTGAACAGTCATATCTTAAATTACAGTTTGATATAAAGATTCAAAAACATTTAAACTACTGATGACTCAATTAATGTAATTTTATTGGTATCTCGGCTTATACTGGAGTCAATGTTTTCCCAGTATTTTTGTGGTAAAATTAGGTGCCTCGGCTTATATTCGGGTCAGCTTATACTCGACTATATATGGTAACGACGCTCCATGCAGTCATGCCAATGGCCACATGACCTTGGAGGTGTCTACGGACAACGCCGGCTCTTCAGCTTAGAAATGGAGATGAGCACCAACCCCCAGAGTCAGATATGACTGGACTTAATGTCACGGGAAACCTTTACGTTTATATGGTAAATACTGTAAATAAATACATAAATATGATTGAAGATGGATCGCGAATCTTAAAAGGGAGACTTTTAGACTCAAAGTCCGAAGCAATGTTTCTAAGATTTGTTTCATGACCACTGTGTCATTTCTTATTTGCATGGATCCTTAATCATTTAAAGCCACATATGATTTCAAGTGGATTGAGACCTCGCTGAGCCACGAAAACTATGACTTGATGTGGGTCCAGTCACTCTTTCTCTCTCAGCCTGGCCATCCTACGGAGAGACAGAAAGGGCAAGGATAGGCATTTATGTCACCACTAGCTTTGCCCGGCCACGCGTTGCTGTGGCTTATGGGAATTATTTGTTGGCCAGGTGGAATAGGAGTGAATAGCCTTGCAGCGTGAAAGTCTGGCCGTTTTGTGGAGGGGTTGGAGTCGTAGCATTAATCAAAGAGGCGCTTTGAAGTGTGGGTACTTCCTTAGTAGGGGAATTCTTGTTTGGCCAGATTGAATGGTATTGAATAGGTTTGTAGGTTAAAAGCCTGGTCGGTTTGCACATAAGGTATTGTTGCTAGGCGAGGTTGAATGGGACAGAGTAGTGTTGTGGTTTCAAAGTTTGGGGGTTTTGTATGTAGGGGAAATGTTGGTTGGCCTGGTTGAAAAGTATTGAATAGCCTTGATGGTTGTAAGCCTGGTCGGTTTTTACCTTGCGGAATCCTTGGTTGGTCAGTTTGAATAGGAATTAATAGTGTCGGTGTGGGAGGTTTGAATGGTGGAATTAGCCACCTTGATTACTTTCTAATGGCCTTGCAGGTTGAAAGGGTGTTTGTTTACTGTCTGGAGGAATGTTTTGTTGGGAAGTGTTAGCTGGCCCTGATTGTTTCATTTGTAGAATTCCCAATTTCCCTGCTTTATATATTATATTTAGAATGTTATATTAGGTGGTTAGAATTTGATTATATGAGGTCAGTTGTACATCTATATACAGTAGAGTCTCACTTATCCAAGCTAAACGGGCCAGCAGAAGCTTGGATAAGCGAATATCTTGGATTATAAGGAGAGATTAAGTAAAAGCCTATTAAACATCAAATTAGGTTATGATTTTACAAATTAAGCACCAAAACATCATGTTTAACAACAAATTTGACAGAAAAAGTAGTTCAATACGCAGTAATGTTATGCTGTAATTACTGTATTTACGAATTTAGCACCAAAATATCATGATATATTGAAAACATTGACTACAAAAATGGCTTGGATTATCCAGAGGCTTGGATAAGCGAGGCTTGGATTAGTGAGACTCTACTGTATATAAAAGAGTGATGGCATCACGGCGACCCACAAAACAACAAAACTACAGGCCCCCCAACCTTGAAATTTGACAACACAACCCATCATCCACGCCTCTAGGTTGATACAACAAAAAGAAACGAAAAATAAAGTCCTAATTAGAGAGAGAGGAATAATTGCTTTTATCCAGTTGCTGCCAGTTAGAAGGCTAAGCTCCTCCAACTTGGTCTTTTAGAGTAATTAAAAACACTAAAAAATTAATACAATAAAATACTATAATAACAGAAAACAACTAAAAATAATACAAGAAAATAATAAAATATAATAAAAAGATAACTTACAATAAAATTAATAAAAAATATAACGTCAAATAAAAATTACACAACAATTTTTAACCAATACCACCACCACTTTGCCACAGCAACGCATGGCCGGGCACAGCTAGCAGTTGTATAAAATGTAGACTGAACTGGATTAGATGGCAGTGTAGAGTGAAGGCGATGTCATAGAGGAATATTATTTAGAATGCCAAGGTAGATAATCCAGTTTAAAGGAGATATTGGCAGAAGTGCCTTAGTATTCTGGGTAATATTGTTGTGTGGCAGGGGTTTGAGTGTAGACTGCCACATAATGGAGTTGGAATCAGATAATCTGTATTTTCTAGGGACAGTAGTATGGATGAGGTCTAAATGCAGTTTGTCTGTGCCCTGGGATACAGGCGTGGGCCAACTTGGGCCTTTGCTGCAGGTGGTTTGAACTTCAACTCCCAGCATTCGTAACAGCCTGAGTCCCTTTTGTTTTTTCTCTCAGAAGCTTAAGGTATTAGGAATGGTGAGAGTTGAAGTTGAAAACAGCTGGAGGGAAGGCTCAAGGGTGGGTGAAGAGTACCTGGTCGCCTGTTGTGGTTGTTGCTGTTGTGATTGTGTTTTTAGTGTAATTATGTTGTATCTTACTTGAGGTGGGGATGATTGATTGTATTGGCAATTTTTGAGTTTGGGGGGTTTGGGGTTTTGTTATTTGTGAGTCGCCGTGATGCCAAAAGCCTTTTATATATATAGATGAACTCTTTGTTGGAAAGGTGGTGTATAAACATAAACCATAAGCAAGCACATAGGCTGTACAAAGTTATGCAATGAACCTTGAGTTCACTGGAGGAAAGATGTCCTGACCCTTCCTCTCATCATCACCGAGATGGAAAGAGCAGTGAATGCAGAAGCCTTGTGTAACGGTGAAACTTCTTTGCTCTCTTTCTCCACCAACTGGAGTAACACCTTTTATTACAATGATCAGCTCAGTGCCGATTCAGAAAATTGCATTGGATAGACCTCATTATGAAATAGGGTTTTCTTTGGGCAATGTCACACCTCAGGTTAGCTTCACCTTGCTAAAGACACCAGGCTGCACACAGAACGTAATATTTTGTAATTTATTAGGAAATAGGCAGTAAAACAGTTCATAAAAGGTAAAAGTTCAGTTCCAAAATATAGTTACAAAACAAGGCTGTAATAATCAAATCCATAGAAGCATAGGCAAGAAACAAGGTCCTTTCAAAGGAAGCCAAAGTCCCAGCAACGAGAATACAGTAGAGTCTCACTTATCCAACGTAAACGGGCCGGCAGAACGTTGGATAAGTGAATATGTTGGATAATAAGGAGAGATTAAGGAAAAGCCTATTAAACATCAGATTAGGTTATGATTTTACAAATTAAGCACCAAAACACTATGTGATGCAACAGATTTGACAGAAAAAGTAGTTCAATACACAGTAATGCTATGTAGTAATTACTGTATTTACGAATTTAGCACCAAAATATCATGATGTATTGAAAACATTGACTACAAAAATGCGTTGGATAATTCAGAACGTTGGATAAGTGAGACTCTACTGTATATCCAGGCTATAAGGTAATACAGGAACGCAGACTTGATACAGGAAAGCAGACTTGGTTCTTCACTCTAGCTAAAAAGTTGCTTTTGACAAAGATCTCTCTTTCAGCAGACTGTTTTAATAGCATAACATGAAGGCATTTCTTTGCCCTTTGACCTCCCTCTTATTTGCTATTTGGAAGCTTCTTCGCAACTCCCGAAATTTCATCCGACTAGCACGATGGAGCTCAGCGGCCTCATTGTCAAGGCCGTGAAGGCCACTGAGCTTGTTAGTGTTGTTAGAGCTACTCTCCCCTTCTGCTTCTCGCACCTGAAACCATCATTAGAAACAACATCATTTCTTCCCATGGGAAAAACTCCCTGCTCTTCATCTCCCACAGCAGGAACACTCTGCACCTGAATCCCATAATTCCCATCAGAGTCATCTTGAAACTCTTCCTGAATCGGAATCCCATCATTATGCACTTGCATCCCAGATGGTGACTACTGGATGGCAAATGTTCTGTATCAGAAACTAGAGCTGATGTGGTCTAGCCAGTGTCATTTTCTGAATCAGCACCCCAAATAACCAAACTGAATCTAAAGAAAACTCTGTGAAAAATTAATTGGGTCATCCTGAGTCAACAGATGATTTCAAGGCCAGCGTGTGTCGGATTTCTACCCTGTTTCCCCTAAAACAAGACATCCCCAGAAAATAAGAGGTTTTGCTGAATTACTAAACATAAGACCTCCCCCAAAAGTAAGACCTAGCAAAGCTTTGTTTGGAAGTATGCCCGCCAAACAGAACACCAGAGGTAAATGTACCTACCATAGAGTGTTGTACATGGAAATAATGGTAGTAACAAGAAATTCTTGATAGGATTCACAGTTTGTCTGGTTATGCTGGTTTATGATGACAACTACTGTACAGTATATAATAAATGTTCAATTTTTTGTTCAACAATAAATGTGAATTCTTCTTCATGGAAAAATAAGACATCCCCTGAAAATAAGACCTAGCGCATCTTTGGGAGCAAAAATTAACATAAGACACTGTTATTTTTGGGGAAACAAGTAGCTACTTTAACCGGAATTTGAAATACCTCTGCTACAACATGAGATATATAGAAACAATGGAGCGGTCTACGATCCAGTCCCAAACAATATACAGTAGAGTCTGACTTATGCAACATTTGCTAATCAATGGCATCTCTGGCCCATCCTCTGTTCGGACATCAGCCAGCAAGTCGATGCCTTAAATCAAGAAATAGCTTCCTAAGATCCACAGAGATACTCGCAGGAACATCTCAGCAAGCAAGAGTCCAAAGGTGGCAGGCTAAAACCCAGAACTTCAATTAGTGGCTGAGACTGGATAAGAAACTCCCTTCTGGGCACACAGAAGACTGGGCAACTTGGAAGGCGCTGAACAGACTACGCTCTGGCACCACGCGTTGCAGAGCCAACATTAAGAAATGGGGCCACAAAGTGGAGTCCACGACATGCGAGTGCGGAGAAGAGAAAACCACAGACCACTGACTATAGTGTGGTCTGAGCCCTGCCACATGCACTTACAGTGACAACAGAGGCACTCCAAGTGGTCAAACGAAATGTATTATAATGCCAAGTTTGTAACCTTGTTTGTGGTTTTTCTATACATTATAACTGTATTCTCAAATAAATAAAAAGCCTTTCTTCTGTACTCATTCTCCCAAAGCTTAGATCAAGACAAATGTCGGTCTCTCCCTTTGTCTCAATTCATTCATAAGCTCCATCTTCCTGTGTGTGGCCTCCTCTTTGCCATTCACAACGCCTAGAACATCCTCTCCTCTGGAGACCCAAACATGCTTTCCAACTCTCTTCTATATATATAAAAGAGTGATGGCATCAGGGCAGCGGACAAAACAACAAAACTACAGGCCCCCCAACCTTGAAATTTGACAACACAACCCATCATCCACGCCTCTAGGTTGATACAACAAAAAGAAAAGAACAATAAAGTCCTAATTAGAGAAAGAGGAATGATTGCTTTTATCCAATTGCTGCCAGTTAGAAGGCTAAGCTCCTCCAACTTGGTCTCCTAGCAACCCAATAAAAAATAATAATAAACACTAAAAATTAATACAATACAATACTATAATAACAGAAAATAACTAAAAATAATACAAGAAAATAATAAAATATAATAAATAAAAATATAACTTACAATAAAATTAATAAAAAATTGCAAATAAAAATTACACAACAATTTTTAACCAATACCACCACCACTTTGCCACAGCAACGCGTGGCCGGGCACAGCTAGTCTGTTATATAACTCTCTTTGACTCTTCACACCCATCAGTGTTCCCTGTCATATCTCCGGTCAAGTCTCAGTGGAACAAAGGAAAACCCTTTATACTGCACCAGACAATTTGCTTGTGTTGATCATTGGCTGGCAGATAATAAGGCATCGGTCTTTCCCGGCCCCTTTTGCAGATGCCAGAGGACTAAGCTTGTGACCTTCTATGCAAAATAAAAGTCTTTATGATTTGTACTTAATAAGTATTGTATATACTCGAGTATAAGCCTAGTTTTTCAGCCCTCTTTTTAAGACTGAAAAGCCCCCCTCAGCTTATACTCGGGTGAGGGTCCTGGTTGGCTTATATTTGGGTCAGCTTATAGTTGAGAATATATGGTACATTTATTATTTTTCTGTATTATTATTGGTATTATTACATTTATTATTTTTCTCTATTATTGTTGCTACTATTACATTTATTTTACTCTATTTTTATTATTATTAATACATTTATTATTTCACTCTGATCTTATTATTATTATTACATTTGTTATTTTACTCTAATTATTACATGTAGGGCCCCTGGTGGTGGCACAGTGTGTTAATGCGCTGAGCTGCTGAACTGCAGACTGAAAGGTCCCAGGTTCAAATCCCGGGAGCGGAATGAGTGCCCGCTGTTAGTCCCAGCTCCTGCCAGCCTAGTAGTTTGAAAACATGCCAATGTGAGTAGATCAATAGGTACCACTCCGGCGGGAAGGTAACGGCGCTCCATGCAGTCATGCCAGTGGCCACATGACCTTGGAGGTGTCTACAGACAACGCCGGCTCTTCGGCTTAGAAATGGAGATGAGCACCAACCCCAGAGTCAGACATGACTGGACTTAATGTCAGGGGAAAACCTTTTTCAAAACCTATTATTACATGTATTATTTTCCTGTATTTATTATTATTATTACATGTATTATTTACCTGTATTTACTATTATTATTACTATTATTACATGTATTATTTTACTCTACTATTATTAAAAGGATACATAAGCACATTGACATTGAAGAAGATGAGAATAATGATTTGATCAGAGTTAGACAGTCTGATCTTAAATTTGAGCTTTGTGTAAATATTCAAAAACATTGAACCTACTGATGCCTCAATTAATGTCATTTTATTGGTATCTATTTTTATTTCTGAAATTTCCCACCCTCAGCTTATACTGGAGTCAATGTTTTCCTAGTTTTTTGTGGTAAAATTAGGTGCCTCGGCTTATATTCAGGTCGGCTTATACTCGAGTATATACGGGTATATATCTGTGGAATGTCCTTGAGGCAAATGTGACTGTTGTAATTGGCCACCTTGATTATTACAATATTTCTGATTTTTCCTTTTTTTTTTTTGTCTGTTGGAGGCAAATATGAATGCTGCAATTAGCCAAAACGATTAGCTTGTAATGGCCTTTCAGCTTTAAAGCCTGTTTTAAATTTACCACCCTTGGCTTATACTGGAGTCAATGTTTTTCCTAGGTTTTTTTGGTGGTAAAATTAGGTGCCTAAGCTTATATTCGGGTCGGCTTATACTCAAGTATATACGGGGTATATATCTGTGGAATGTCCTTGAGGCAAGTGTGACTGTTGTAAATGGCCACCTTGATTAGCACTGAATGGCTTTGCAACTTCAAAGCCTGCCTGCTTCCTGCCTGGGGGAATCCATTGTTGGGAGGTGTTAGCTGGCCCTGATTGTTTCCTGTCTGGATTTCCCCTGTTGTTGATTTGAGGATGTGGGCAAAACGTCAGGAGAGAATGCTTCAGGAATATGGCCGTACAGCCTGGAAAACTCACAGCAACCCAGTGATTCTGACCATGAAAGTGAGACTGAATGCACTGAATGGCTTTGCAACTTCAAAGCCTGTCTGCTTCCTGCCTGGGGAATCCATTGTTGGGAGGTGTTAGCTGGCCCTGATTGCTTCCTGTCTGGATTTCCCCGGTGGTTCTGTTTTGAGGATGTGGGCAATAGTATGTCAGGGGAAGAGGATGGAGGAAACCTTAAGCAAAATCCTGTTTTCCGTCTCCGAGGGGGGAAGCCTTTTGGGGAAACAAGCTTCCGGGGCTGAATCCCGGCTACCAAAACGAGCCTTTGCCAGAGCTCAAAGCCACATGCTTTTGACAGAGCTAATCCTAGGAACGGAATTGATGGGGTGTGTGTGTGGAGGAGAGATAAGAGTGGCCTGGAGAAGATTGACACACTCTGCACACGCCCAGACACGCCTTCTCCTTTGTTATGGATCGGCACATGCTGGGAGGGTGCTGGCTAAAGTGCTTTTCCAATGCAAGCCTGGGACATCTCAGAGAATGCATCCCTTCCTAGGCCATACTTCCTCCAGGACGGAGCTGCAAAGCTGTAATGATCCATTAATCTAATTCCAGGGCTTAAATGGGCCAATGAGTGTGTGAGAGAGAAACAAAGGAAGACCGACTTGTCTTCGGAAATGGAGGCCTGTTACGAGATTTTCAACACTTTTATTTCCAAATGCTCCTTTTATTTGTTGTCAAAGGCTTTCATGACCACAATCACTGGGTTGCGGTGAGTTTTCTGGGCTGTCTGGTCATATTCCAGAAGCATACCATTCTGACGTTTCTCCCACATCCAGAGGTTGTGAGGTCTCTTGGAAACTAGGCAAGTGGGGTTTATATATCTGTGGAATGTCCTTGAGGCAAGTGTGAATGTTGTAATTGGCCACCTTGATTAGCACTGAATGGCTTTGCAACTTCAAAGCCTAGGAGCCTCCAGTGGCCTAGGGGATAAAAGCCTCGTGACTTGAAGGTTGGGTTGCTGACCTGAAAGCTGCCAGGTTCGAATCCCACCCGGGGAGAGCACGGATGAGCTCCCTCTATCAACTCCAGCTCCATGCAGGGACATGAGAGAAGCCTCCCACAAGGATGGTAAAACATCAAAACATCCCGGCGTCCCCTGGGCAACGTCCTTGCAGACGGCCAATTCTCTCACTCCAGAAGCAACTCCAGTTGCTCCTGACACGGAAAAAAAAAACAAACTTCAAAGCCTGTCTATTTATTTATTTACTACATTTATATCCCACTCTTCTCACCCTGAAGGAGACTCAGAGCAGCTTACAAATCAAATGAACATACAATATATTATTGGCATAGCATAATATCAGCATTAAATTACTATATTGTACTATATCATTAGGGCCCCTGGTGGCACAGTGTGTTAAAGCGCTGAGCTGCTGAACTTGCAGACCAAAAGGTCCCAGATTCAAATCCCGGGAGCGGAATGAGCCCCCGCTGTTAGCCCTAGCTTCTGTCAACCTAGCAGTTCGAAAACATGCCAATGTGAGTAGATCAATAGGTACCGCTCTGGCGGGAAGGTAACGGCGCTCCATGGAGTCATGCCGGCCACATGACCTTGGAGGTGTCTACCAACAACGCCGGCTCTTCAGCTTAGAAATGGAGATGAGCACCAACCCCCAGAGTCAGACATGACTGGACTTAATGCCAGGGGAAAACCTTTATCTTATACTCAAGAATATATGGTACATTTATTATTTTTCTCTATTATTATTGGTATTATTACATTTATTATTTTTCTCTATTATTGTTGCTACTATTACATTTATTTTACTCTATTTACTATTATTAATATTATTATTACATTTATTATTTCATTCTGATCTTATTATTATTGCATTTATTATTTTACTCTATTTATTATTACTTGTATTATTTTCCTGTATTTATTATTATTATTATTATTATTACATGTATTATTTTACTCAATTATTATTAAAAGGATACATAAGCACATTCACATTGAAGAAGATGAGAAAAATGATTTGATCCGAGTTGGACAATCTTATCTTAAATTTGAGCTTGATGTAAATATTCAAAAACATTTAATCTACTGATGCCTCAATTAACGTAACTGGCTTATACTGGAGTCAAATTTGAGCTTTATGTTAATATTCAAAAACATTTAATCTACTGATGCCTCAATTAATGTAATTTTATTTGTATCTATTTTTATTTCTTAAATTCACCACCCTTGGCTTATACTGGAGTCAATGTTTTCCTCGTTTTTTATTAGTGGTAAAATTAGGTGCCTCAGCTTATATTCGGGTCGGCTTATACTTGAGTATATACAGGGTATATATCTGTGGAATGTCCTTGAGGCAAGTGTGACTGTTGTAATTGGCCACCTTGATTAGCACTGAATGGCTTTGCAACTTCAAAGCCTGCCTGCTTCCTGCCTGGGGGAAATCCATTGTTGGGAGGTGTTAGCTGGCCCTGATTGTTTCCTGTCTGGATTTCCCCTGTTGTTGATTTGAGGATGTGGGCAAAATGTCAGGAGAGAATGCTTCAGGAATATGGCCGTACAGCCTGGAAAAGCGATGATCTAGGTGAGAGAGAGAGATGGCAAAGATAGGAGGAAAGAAGGGAAAGAAAGAGATGAGATGAAAGAATGAAAGAGACACTGCCATCTATTATTGCCGTGACTATGGTGCATTTAGATTGTTGTCTTGACTGCCACTAATGTTTATTATAGCTTTGTTACAATAGACAAAACATTATTTGTTTAGGCAGCATTCTGAGCACAAAGATAATACAAGACTCAGGCATTATCCCTCCCATAAAATAAAAGGACCGGATTGCTGTGAGTTTTCCGGGCTGTCTGGCCATGTTCCAGAAGCATTCTCTCCTGACGTTTCGCCCACATCTATGGCAGGCATCCTGAGAGGTTGTGAGGTCTGTTGGAAACTAGGCAAATGGAATTTATCTCTCTGTGGAATATCCAGGGTGGGAGAAAGAACTCTTGTCTGTTGGAGGCAAGAATGAATGTGGCAAATGGCCACCTTGGCATTGAATGGCCTTGCAGTTTCAAAGCCTGGCTGCTTCCTGCTTGAGGCAAGTGGGAATGCTGGTTAACTGGCCACACAGGGGGTCCCTATGAAGACTTCTTGTTCACAGCTGCATGGTAGGGACCCCCAGACGCAGCAGCATTGCCCTGACACGAGTGCAAGGCCATTCAGTGCTAATCAAGGTTGCCAATAGCAACTCCAGTTAACAAAGGATTCCCCCAGGCAGGAATCAGCCAGGCTTTGAAGCTGCAATGCTATTCAATGCTGATTGTTAATGGAATGCCATTCATGAAAGAGATGTAGAAAAACACCAGCAAGGGTATGATATTTGGCTAGGCTACTTTTAAACTTACAATAATTTAACGTGTGTTCTTAACTGCTTCATTTTAACTTCATGCCGTATAAAGTAATTTATTTTATGAGTGATTGTTGTCTAAATTTTATGGTTATTGTCTTTGTTACGGGCATTGAAGGTTTGCCTTTTTTTGTTGGTCCCCACAGGGAGATAGGGTGGGGTAGAAATACTATTATTATTATTATTATGCATTATTATTGAAGTTGCAAGGCCATTCAATGCTAATCAAGGTAGCTGATTGCAACTCCAGTTAACAAAGGGTTCCCCCAGGCAGAAAACAGCCAGACTTTGAAGCTGGAATGCTATTCAATGCTAATCAAGGTGGCAGATTGCAATTCCAGTTAACAAAGGGTTACAGGGTTGTTGTGTGTCTTTCGGGCTGTGTGGCCATGTTCCAGAAGCATTCTCTCCTGACGTTTCGCCCACATCTATGGCAGGCATCCTCAGAGGTTGTGAGGATGCCTGCCATAGATGTGGGCGAAACGTCCGGAGAGAATGCTTCTGGAACATGGCCACACAGCCCGAAAGACACACAACAACCCTGTGATCCTGGCCATGAAAGCCTTCGACAACACATTTAACAAAGGGTTCCCCCAGGCAGGGAGCAGCCAGGCTTTGAAGCTGGAAAGCCATTTTTTGGTTGGTAATTGTCTTCAGTCCCCACTGGGAGATAGGGCGGGATAGAATTATTATTATTATTATTATTATGTATTATTATTGAAGTTGCAAAGCCATTCAATGCTAATCAAGGTGGCCGATTGCAACTCCAATTAACAAAGGGTTCCCCCAGCAGGGAGCAGTCAGTCTTTGAAGCTGTAATGCTATTTAAGGTTAATCAAGGTGGCCGATTGCAATTCCAGTTTTAACAAAGGGTCCCCCCCAGGCAGGGAGCAGCCAATCTTTGAAGCTGGAATGCTATTCAATACTAATAAAGGTGACTGATTGCAATTCCAGTTAACAAAGGGTCCCCCCAGGCAGGGAGCAGCCAATCTTTGAAGCTGGAATGCTATTCAATACTAATAAAGGTGACTGATTGCAATTCCAGTTAACAAAGGGTCCCCCCAGGCAGGGAGCAGCCAGTCTTTGAAGCTGGAATGCTATTCAATTCTAATGAAGGTGGCTGATTGCAATTCCAGTTAACAAAGGGCCCCCCAGGCAGGGAGCAGCCAGTCTTTGAAGCTGGAATGCTATTTAAGGCTAATCAAGGTGGCCGATTGCAATTCCAGTTAACAAAGAATTCCTCCAGACAGGAAGCAGCCCGGCTTCGAAGCTGCAGTGCTATCCAAGTAGGAGTCCTTTCTCCCACCCTGGACATCATTCCACTGATATATATAAAATCCACTTGCCTGGTTTCCAACAGACCTCCCCACCTCTGAGGTGTCAGGAGAGGTGTCAGGAGAGAGTGCTGCGGGAGCCCTCCCAGCCCACCTCCCCCCCTGGAGAAGCGCGGCATTCTATCACTCACTACTTGTAGAGCTGCTGGAGGCAGAGGTCCAGGCACTCCCCTTCGGCCTCCTCCTCGGTGATGGGCTCCGAGAGCGGGCGCGGCAGCGAGGGCAGCGGCGGGAGGAGCGGCGGGGAGGGCGGCGGAGGCGAGGCGGCGCTCTCCTCGGCTCCCTCCGCTCCGGGAGGCTCCTCCGGCTGGGCTTCTCCCTCCTCCCGCTCCTCCTCCTCCTTCGCCTCTCCTTCTCCTTCTTCTTCTTCGGCGGCTTTCTCCTCTCCTCCTTCCTCTTTGGCCGGTTCCGCCCCGAAAGGTCCGCGGAACTCGAGCAGGAAAAGCTCCAAGAAGCGGCGGTAGCTCCGCTCCTCAAAGCTGCAGGGCCCGCCCGCGGCCATCGCTTCGCATCGCCCTCCGGAGAAGAGGCAGCAGCAGCAGCAGCACCGGCAGCGACGGCGACCAGCCTCCTTCTGCCACTCCTTCCCTCCACACGCCACGCCCCCTTCCCCTCCCCTGCCACGCCCCCTCCCCTCGCACGCGCCGAAGCCGTTGGTCCCATCTGCGCATGCGCGCCACACGGTTGGGGCGCTGAGGGGGAAATCGGCGCTGAGGGGAAAGGAACCCTCCTTTCTTACTTCACAACCTCTGAAGATGCCTGCCATAGATGCGGGCGAAACGTCAGGAGAGAATATTTCTAGAACATGGCCAACAACCCTCCTTTCTTTCCTCCTCTTTTCGTCGCCTCCAAAGGAAGAAGCCGAAGGGAGAAAGAAACAATCCTTTCATTATATCCAAAACATGAAGAAGGTACAACGTACAATAGTAGAGGTCAGTCCAGGCCTGGATCAACCAAGGCCTTCCCTCCCAAGTGTTTTATGTATTTATTTATTTACTACATTTATATCCCACGTTTCTCACCCTGAAGGGGACTCGGAGCGGCCTACATATCAAATGTACATACAATATATTATTAGCATAACACAATATAAGCATTAAATTACCATATTGTACTACTGTATATCATTTTATTTATTTATTTACTACATTTATATCCCACGTTTCTCACCCTGAAGGGGACTCTGAGCGGCCTACATATCAAATGTACATACAATATATTATTAGCATAACACAATATAAGCATTAAATTACCATATTGTACTACTGTATATCATTTTATTTATTTATTTACTACATTTATATCCCACGTTTCTCACCCTGAAGGGGACTCGGAGCGGCCTACATATCAAATGTACATACAATATATTATTAGCATAACACAATATAAGCATTAAATTACCATATTGTACTACTGTATATCATTTTATTTATTTATTTACTACATTTATATCCCACGTTTCTCACCCTGAAGGGGACTCGGAGCGGCCTACATATCAAATGTACATACAATATATTATTAGCATAACACAATATAAGCATTAAATTACCATATTGTACTACTGTATATCATTTTATTTATTTATTTACTACATTTATATCCTGCTCTTCTCACCCCGAAGGGGACTCAGAGCGGCTTACAAACAAATGTACATACAATATATTATTAGCATAGCACAATATAAGCATCACATTACGATATTGTACTATATAATTTTATGGTAATATTATTAGTAATATTACATTTAACATATAAGGTAAAAGGTAAAGGTTTTCCCCTGACGTTAAGTCCAGTCGTGACCGACTCTGGGGGTTGGTGCTCATCTCCATTTCTAAGCCAAAGAGCCAGCGTTGTCCGTAGACACCTCCAAGGTCATATGGCCATTGGCATGACTGCATGGAGCGCCGTTACCTTCCCAACGGAGCGGTACCTATTGATCTACTCACATTGGCATGTTTTCAAACTGCTAGGTTGGCAGGAGCTGGAGCTAACAGTGGCTGCTCACACTGCTCCCGGGGTTTGAACCTGGGACCTTTCGGTCTGCAAGTTCAGCAGCTCAGCGCTTTAACGCACTTTGCCACCAGGGCTCCTTGTATTACATTATAATATTATCAATATTATATGTATATACAATACAATAGAGTCTCACTTACCCAACATAAACAGGCCGGCAGAACGTTGGATAAGTGAATATGTTGGGTAACATGGAGAGATTAAGGAAAAGCCTATTAAGCATCAAATTAGGTTATGATTTTACAAATTAAGCACCAAAACATCATGTTAAACAACAAATTTAACAGAAAAAGTAGTTCAATACGCAGTAATGCTATATAATAATTATTGTATTTACTAATTTAGCACCAAAATATCATGATATATTGAAAACATTGACTACAAAAATGGCTTGGATAATCCAGAACATTGGATAAGCGAGTGTTGGATAACTGAGACTCTACTGTAATTACAACATAACATTACTGTGTATTGAACTACTTTTTCTGTCAAATTTATGGTGTAACTATCATTGGCTCCCTCCATCTTACCTTCCCATAGCCAAAGCTGTAAAAGTTTGGAGGAGGGCTGTTTCCACGTTTCAGGAGCCTTCCCAGTGGGCTGTCGCTTGTCCTAAGTAAGGTAACAAGGGACAAAGCAAAGGGTCTCGTCTTACACCACTGACATGTACAAGTAAAGAGCAGGGCTTTCTAGCCACATGTCTCTATTTTAAAAAGAATGCTCATATTGTTAAACTCTGCATTCATTCTCCATCAAGCCGGCTGGACTGCTGACCTAAAGGGGTGAGCTCTTCCTAATACAATATAGGGTTGGTAGAATGTCATGCTTTTCTTTAAAGATAAACAAATATATATTTCTATAGATATTGAACTAAAAGAAACCCTTCATGTTTGCCATTCTGGGAAGAAATTCAGTATCCCAATTTCTGTCCTCATATTGTGGTTTTTAAGCATTGTGGATTCCTAGGTTTGTGTGTGTGCCATATAGCCAAACAACCAGTCATTGCACTAAGAACAGGCAACGTCAGTGTCGCTGTCCTTCAGAAGATAGATGGGAAATTGCCATTGGAGCCTGAAGGAATTATCACTCTGGTTAAGAACGATAGCAGGCAACACTATCCATGCGATTTAGAAAGACTATAAAAAGGTTTTACATCTGTTGATTAATGATAATCTCCTCCAGGCATCCGAGTCTGATTTTGTTGTGCTTTTTTTTCTTCATTTCTAAATCCAATAATAATTATTGGAGACACGTAAATGAAATGTGGAAGCCCGACACAGCTGCAGTCTCCTATTTCACGCTGGATTATGTCTAAAATGAAGTCAATTAGCCACGGAAATGGCCCCGTGTTTTCCTGCATCTGTATGCTCAGCCTTGTTTTTGATGGATTCTCCGTGGCTCCTGTTAGGTGTTTGTCTGCTCTGCCTTTCTCTGCAAAGGTCATCCCAGTAACACAAGAGCCATGGCTCTCTGTCTGAAGATTTCCTGTTTCTTTTAGTGTTACAGAGCCAATTCTGTTCTACATTTGAGGTACGGTGCTGACGTAGACTTCAGCACCTGCAACATCCCTTCTTGGGGAGGAAAAAAAGAGAGAGATCTCACTATTAATCTGTTGCAAGTAACATGTGCTCATCAAGGATAGTGTGATTGAATCAGACACCCCAGATATAACTGATTCATATCTGATATTATGATCCAGAAGGGCATTAGCAATTTTTGTCACAGAAGATAACCCAAGAGTAGATAAGATAGCAAGAAAATATGTTAATAGGCAGCAAAGCTTTCCTTTCCCTCTCATGATACTTGAACCCAGGATCATCCATTGAAGCTGAACAGGGACAGATTCAAGACAGATAAAGGAAGGATTGCTAAATGCAGAATGCTGCTAAATTGTGAAATTCATTGCAGTAGGAGGTAGTTATGGCTTAGAGAGGCCAGGCAGCATTAAGAGGGAACTGGATAACTTCAGGGACTTCTAATTTGGAGTGCTTCTATATAACCTCCAATCACACGCCTCCGCAAAATGGGCCTTTGGTATCTGCTGGGGATCCACTTGCTATCCGTGGATGTTGTTGTCCCATTTTATAAAATGGCATAGTAAAATGATATCCCTTATATAAAGTGATAAAATCAGGTCTCACTTTTCATATGTTTTAATAACATTTTCAAGCCGTGAACGGTTCGATCTATGGATCCAGAGTCCATTAACATTCTCTTTTGCTGGTGGACTTTCCACAGGATTCTGGTCACCTGATATTTCTTGGGTCAGACCTAGAATGGTCTTTGTTCAATTCTGAATATGTGTTTCCTATCCTGGATCTGTATTGGCAGTAGAAAGGTTTTTCTTGAACGAGGAAGGAGTGACTAATTAATTCACTTGATTCATTCACTTTTCTTTTTAAATTCCCAAATGGCTGATAATAGTCAAGAAAGAAGTTCTCTCAACCTGATCTACTTGTGTGTTTTTTCATTGCCATGGGACTCTCTGTTGGTTTTTGCTGCAATAGACTTGCATAGCTCCTCACCTGGAAGTTTGTTGTTTCTGCTCTCTCACAAAGTTGATGTGAGGATAACTGTGTTCAGGAGAGCCATGTGTGCCACTTTCAGCTAATTGGTGGAAAGAGAACGTAGCTAATAAATAAATGAGGATAATAAAATAATGATGATATTGCCCTTGCTTTGATACCACAGACCAAAAGTCAGTCACTCATGCCAGCACTTAAACTGTGCTATTTAAAGAGACAGCACCCTTGTTAACTATAAAACATCAATTAAAAGTTCCTATTACACTACAAAAGGAGTGAAGACACAATAACAACCCTACTTACTTATATCATCATACATCATAGGCAATCTCTTGTGGCTCATGAGTCTGATGGTCTTTCAGAAATAGAGTCTTGGTGGTGGGTCCATAAATGACTGTAGAGACGTATTCTGGGTCCACATGGTCCTTCTTTCACAGTGAGGACACACTTTTCCAGAGATAAGGGGGTCCTGACAAGGGTTTGCTTGATTCGCTCTTCCTCACCTTACGTTTCTCCCTTTTACTCTCTATTCATGCCTCTTCAAAATCCACAGCACTGTTGGTAACAACTGACCTCCAGTTCCAATGTTCAAGTGCCAGGGCTTCCCAGTTCTTTATAGGTGTTTATTCCATATTTTTAAGGTTAGCTTTAAACCTATCTTTAAATCTTTTTTGCTGTCCACCGACTTTCCGTTTTTAAGCTGAGAGTAAAGTAATTGCTTTGGGAGACGGCGATCTTTGGGCATTCGAATAATGTGGCATTCAGTCCGGTGAAATGGATGGTGAAGGATAATCGCTTCAATTCTGGTGGTCTTTGCTTTTTCCAGAACACTGACATTTGTCTGTCTGTCTTCACAAAAGATTTGTAGGATTTTTCGAGGGAAATGCTGATGGATTTGTTTCAGAAGTCTAAAATGATGTTTGTTGACAGTCCAGGTTTCACAGGCAAACAACAGAGTCAGAGCTTTATAAACAAGCATCTTGGTATCCCTACGGATGTCTCGATCCTCAAGCACTCTCTGCTTCATTCGAGATTCTGGAAGACCTTATACTAATTCCTGCTTAGCTGGGTGACCTTTGGCAAGTCACATATTCTCAGCCTCAGAGGAGACATATGACAAACCTCCTCTGAACAAATCTTGCCAAGAAAAACCCAGTGTCAGATTCACCATAAGTCAGAAACAACTTGCAGGCACAAATATCGAGTTAGATAGAGGGCTAGGAAGAAAGATAATCCAGGAATGCATGAAAGACTTTGAAATCAATAGAAGCTTCCTTCTCAAAGACTTTGTTTCCAGCACCAGCAAATGCTTCTGCTAGATCACACAAATCTTGTTGGTGTGATCACGTCTAAATCTATCGATTCTTATTAAGTCCAAATTGGCTTTCAAGGTCAAGTGCAAGGGTGGGTGCTGAAACTGAGTGTTGCTACATTACGTCAGAGGATGTTAAGTGCCCAGCATGGAAAGGCTGCATTATTTTAGCAGCATCATAAATAGTGCATATTGAAGTGCTTTAATGGGTTTAAATGGTGTGTTCACTTATTCATCCCAGGATAGAAAATTAAAATAAATGTGCAGCTTGGTTCCACAGTCTAGTTAAGATGAAGTGCTTGGATTTATGGTGGTAGTGAGTGGGTTTTGTCCTGTTTAAAACAAAGAGACTAAACCAGACAGAATCTCCTCACTCCAGGCAGCCTGTGATGTAAATCAGGTGGAAATTATAGGATTAATTTATCACAGCATGGTATTGTGTGGATAGAAGGCGCTGAGGCTTGTAGCCATGGTTTAAATGCTTGTCACTCATTTGGCCATGGAAGCCCACTAGAAGGCCTTGAGCAAGTCCCAGTCTCTGGGCCATGGAGGAAGGCCATGGGACATTTCCCCCAAGTCAGTATTTTTGGGAGATTGGTTTGCATGTCATTCCTTAAGAAACCCCATGGAATCCATAGGGTCACCCTTGGTCTGTCATGAAATATGATATATGGTTTGAATGGAATTGTATGAAAGATGTATGATTGGGGTCTATATTGTCAAGAGATACCACCCTAAGGAATGCGGTCTGAAAAACTACAAGAAGGAGGTGAAGAATTCAGGAACTGTAATTTAAAGTTGCTGTTGAGAACTGTGACAGATGATTAACATTGCTGACCTGATAAACTTTTGGTGAAAAACAATGTGTTTACATTATCAGAGACAATGGCTCCTTAAGTCAAGGAAATGTTTACAAGTTACAAGGCTCTTTATGTTTACCAACACCAATTAAGAAGAATCAACATCTGTCCAGGAACTGATATAGAATCAACATGTTTCAGGATAGAATAGAGTTGGAAGAGACCTCATGGGCCATCCAGTCCAACCCCCTGCCAAGAAGCAGGAAATCGCATTCAAAGCACCCCCGACAGATGGCCATCCAGCCTCTGCTTAAAAGCCTCCAAAGAAGGAGCCTCCACCACAGTCCAGGGCAGAGAGTTCCACCGCTGAACAGCTCTCACAGTTAGGATAGAAAAATATCTATCATTCATTTACAACTTTGGAACAACGCCAGCAGAAATATTTCTATATAAGAGACCTTCTAATATTCCAAAATTGTGACAGACATCTGTGCTGTTCACCCGCCACTCTTCTCCAGGGGAAGGAGTGAGATGGTGTACCTTCAGAGTGTCAGATCTGCTATGGGAAAGCAGGATTCTTGTCACTTGCCTCCTTTTCTCAAGGGAAGAGAAAGGAGTGCGGTTTTGGAATTGATACGGTTGCAGGGAGTCAGTTTAGAGATTTGATCCTTGGCAATGTTCTTAGGGAAAGAGGATGCATTTTGGAAGTTTTGGAACTGTGCATTGGCAGGCTTCAAGGAAAGCAGAATCTGGCCTTAGAGATGTGCTTCTCCAGGAGACAGTGGGAGAAATGGCGATGTATGAATGAATGATGAATGGATTTGTATGTGGTAATATGAATGCTGAGTAACAATGTAATTTCCCTTTGTTTGTTAGCCAATGTAACTAAGTTGTTTGTGGATGATTCAATGTAGTTTCATAGAATCTGTATGTCTGTAGGTCCAATGTTGTTCTTTGTGTAAAAGTTGCTCTGATATGGGTATTTTATATCCTCTCTTTTATATCCTCTCATACTGAAATTGCAGTAAAAATAACCTTTGTTTTAAAAGTATTCATGACAAGTCTACAGGCGAGCAGAAGACACACACACATACGTTGGTGTGGGATTCAACATTAGTTAAATGGATCCACTTATGAACACTTCCTGGAGTTGGGATTCTTGGGAGGGGGAGTAAATCAACTCAAGGTAAGCATTCGGGAAATCACCTTTTGTTATGAGACAAATTTGGAACCACAAAATTTCCATTTCGAAGGGGGCCAATGCCTTCAAATCCAAATATCATAAGCATATTCAGAACCGTGCCAGTTTTATTTTTAAGCATATGTTGCATTTCTTTCCATCATCAAGACATGCTCAAACCTTTTGAACTGTGCGAAGCTTCAAATCTCCTGCAAAGAGTGACAGGAAAAGCAGTGTCAAAAAACAACATTCCACCCCCAACCTACATTCCATATTGACTAGTTGTTCTCTCTCATCACACTATAAATAAATAGACATTTAATATAAGGACTTTTTCTTCCTTCTGTTTTCTTTTGGATAAGCCATCAAGTTAAGCAGGAAGCTTCTAGTCAAAGGCAGAGAACAAGGCATAAAGTCAAATATTATGGTTCAGGATTTGGTGGACTTGAAAGCACTTTGTCGGATATATTGTTATTCTCAGTTGGCAGGTACATAGACATACGGAAGGAAATAGAAATCAATGTAAAATGAAATATGATGAAAAATGAAATGAAATTCATGACAAAAGATAGCGTCAACTGTGCTTCTGTTTCCTTAAATCCTATGGGATGCGTACATTTTGTACTGGCCCTTTGCCCTGTTTATTCAGCGTTAAGATAATGGCACTTGATTTATTTTGTTTTATAGAGTCCCACCGCTTTAGCAAATTGCCAACTTCAGACAAACCTTCGTAGCTTCATAGAAATAAATCACGAATGTAATTACTTTCCACCGCAGCCGAATAATACTAGTTAATTAGGCCCTTCTATGTTGTTCCCGTTCCCTGCTCAGCGGAAGCAACCTCTGTCAGCTCCCAGCACATGTGGACATGCGCATGCGCCACAGTGCGCTTCTGTTCTAGGCCATCCTTGCTATTTTTTTCTCATTTGCTGTGCAAACGTTCCAGAAGGTGATTTACAATCAGCCTTTCCCACCAACGCAAGCTCTTTGAAGGAGCATTTGCTCACCAAAAACCAATCTAATTAAAGTTTGCATTCTAAAACCACCACAAGAATTTAGTTTGTAACTGCTTCTCCCTTTTAGTCGCATTCTCTCCAAGGCTGCTTTAAAACACATGCATTATACTACTTTGGAATTTCAGTCCACAATTGCAAGACAATCTTTGTGCCAAGCTCTATATCAAGGACTAGCTGTGCCCGGCCACGCGTTGCTGTGGCGTTGTCTGGTGGTGTTGGTGAGAAATTATTGAGGTAGTGGTGGTATTGAATGTGTGTTGTATGGTTGTCTTTATGTTTAGTATGCATTTGGTTGTTTGTGTACTGTGAAAGTGGTGACGATAGAGGAGGTCTATGTGCGGAGCTTAGCCCTCTAACTGGCAGCAATTGGATAAAAACAATTATTGCTCTCCCTTTAATTAGGACTTTATTTTTCTTTTCTTTTTGTTGTATCAACCTAGAGCCGTGGATGATGGGTTGTGTTGTCAAATTTCGAGGTTGGGGGGCCTGTAGTTTTTTGTTTTGTCCGGTGCCCTGATTCCATCACTCTTTTATATATATAGATTGTGGGATTGGGGGAATGATTATAGCACTCTTGTGTCTTAAACAATGCATGTGAAAGAGCCTCCCACAACCTGTGCCCCCCCCCCCCTCAGGTATATTGGGGAACTCCATGATAGCCATGGGAAGTTATGGTGTTATAGTATTCCTGGAGAGCTGCTGTAAAGTTGAGGGATCGTCCTTCAAGTCGACAGATTGCAAGTTCCTTGATTTATATGCCATCATAGAGACAGATGGGAGGCTGTAGCCCCAAACGTTTACGGTGCCACAAATGAGCAAAGACCAATTCTGAACTAGAACAAGCCAAGGCAAATTCCAGGCTGAAGTTCAAAGATCAGGATGAATTTAATTTGCTCATGAAAAACGGAGACATATAGATAAACTGATGCAGACAGTCGGAGATTGGGAGACAAAGAACAGAAGCATACAGCTAGAGGAAAGACAAGACAGAAGAAAATAACCAGAAAGAATTTCGACAGGAAACAGATGAGAAACACTAGACTCTGGCAAATTTTTCTTGTCTGAAAAATACCTGATGCTGCTGGTGTCTTGTTATCCACTGGGGTAAACACTCTTGTCTCCACAAACAGCTATAGCTCCCACTACTCAGGAGACACCAATGCTCCCCCTCCAATGACATTGCAGATTATAGAGAGCGCCATGAACATGTTCAAGAGCTCTGACGGGGACAATATCCTCGCAGATTTTGTTTTTCCTCCACCACAGATGTCCCAGTGTTTCTTACCCTCTCCAACAGCTCCAGATTAGTAAATATGATTTTCTGTGGGTGAGCAGATGACGACTACTGGATATGTTCTGTTTCAGAAACTAGAGCTGATGTGGTCTACCCAATGAAAATTTTTAAATCAGTGTTTGGTCAAGCTGACCAAAAACTAATTCATAACCCTTTTGGTACTGATGGTCAAAAAAAGGTTGTTAACCACTGCTCTATCAGGAGTAATCCATGGATCCTTTTGAAAAGGCTGACATTGCAACACCCCCCCCCCCCCAATCACCATCCTGTTATCCATGTGGCTAAGCAGGCGTGCCCAGTATGTCAAACGCCCCTCTCAGCTGGCACCGCTCAGGCGTCAGCAGCTATTATTCCCAAAGGAAGCCTTTTGCTTGTTGACATCACCCACGGCATGCTCCTTTTGTTTGCCTGTATCTCCTGCACCAAAATCGTTTCTCTGAGTCACCACTCAAGCCGTCTCCCTTGCTTTTGTTTCATCCCGGCAGGAAAGCTCTCCCTGACTCACGGATTCCGAAATTTGACAGTGTCTCGTTCCCAAAATGGAACCCCTGCATATTTTATCAGAAGCTGCGATCATCACCATGCTCCAGAAATGCTGGCTCCATTACCATTTCCTTTTTCAGAAAATAAGATTTTTGTAAATTAAGGCTGGGTGCTATATTTGACCTTATTGGCTAAACAAAGTTTACATGGAAATTTTCAAAATAGAAAGATCCGGGGACTCTTCCCTCACACCTCCTCCACCACCTTCTTCCTTGTCTTGACCCTTCTGTATCTTCTGCAAGAGCTGCAGGCTTCATCCATGTGCGCTGGGAAGTTGCATAACATCTGTTAATAGACCAGGTGTAACTTGATAGAGCAGGA